>NW_012272955.1:0-2095 GCF_000151885.1 Dipodomys ordii
TGTGTGTGTGTGTGTGTGTTGGTAGGGTAACTTGGACAAAGGGAAATCTATCTGTGGATAAGGCTGTGATTTTGTTTCCCAAATTAGAGACCAGTAATTATAGTCTTCTGCTACAAGACCTAGCTGCTGTTCAACTCCAGCACCTCTCTCAAAGAAAACTTGGCATTCACAGCTAGGAATTCCCCCATTCGCTACCACACAGTCTGAAGGTACTGCATACAGCATGGGAAATGATGGGCTGGGATGCTAACACATCTGGATTTGAGTACTTGTTTCAAAACATTAAATTTTCTAAACTCAACTTCCTGTTTTTCATCAAAGTGCCCATTCAGAGTTGACAAGATTAAGTGAGATAATGAATAGTAAAGCCTTAGAAGATTTAATACTGTTTGGGATGTTCACTGTGAGATAAATACCTTGGTTTCTCCAGTAAATAAATTATGAAAAATACGAAAAGAAGTGAGAAACCAACAAACTTTAACTGAAGAACTATAGTAATCAATGAAATATATAGTCTTGTTTAGTACTTGATTGAAATGAACTAAGCTGAAAGGGGACTTCAGAGTTACATATGGATTAGAAATTGATAATATACAGGTATTAAAATATAATATGTTTGGATATAATCAATATTACCTGTGGAGTATGTGTGTGCTGGTCCTAGGCCTTGATTCTAGGCCTATGCACTGTCCCTGAGCTTTTGTGCTCAAGGCTAGTGCTCTAACACTTGCTCCACAGCTCCATGTCTGGCTTTCTGGAGGTTAGTTGGAGATGAGTGTCACAGTCTTTGAACTCTGATTCTCATGTCTCACCCACCTAAATAGCTAGGATGACAGTATGAGGCACTGGCAACCAGCAGATGTTTTCTTTTGTGTTTGCTCAAGGCTAGTGCTCTACCACTGGAGTCACAGGTCCAACCCCAGATGTTTTGGTGCTTAATTGGAGATAAGAGTCTCACAGACTTTCTTGCCCTGGCTGGTTCAACCTCATCCTCAGGTCTCAGCCTCCTG
The DNA here is from genome assembly GCF_000151885.1 of Dipodomys ordii. NCBI lineage: Eukaryota > Metazoa > Chordata > Mammalia > Rodentia > Heteromyidae > Dipodomys > Dipodomys ordii. The sequence continues at coordinate 1,011 of NW_012272955.1, forward strand.
ACAAGCTACAATTACAGATGTGAGCCACCAGGGCCTGGTTGTGTGTGTGTATGTGTGTGTGTGTGTGTGTGTGTGTGTGTGGTAAGAGTGCATATGTGGATATCATCACAAACTACTTGTGAGATAAAAGAATCTGATGAGGGGGAAGGCTGGGAAGGGATGTGAAGGGTAAACCAAAGGAGGAGGCTGCAGGCTGCAATGCTTGGTAAGAAATGTACGCATTATCCTGCCCATGTAATTGTAACCCCTCTGTACAGTATGTTCACAAATAAAAAATAAATTAAAAAAAAACACACAAAAACAAAACAAAAAAAAGAATCTGATGACTGGAATTTCCTTCACAGCAATGTTGGTTTAGGAAAGGAAGAGTAGGAAGGGGCATCCAGTGTTTGAGGAGAGTGGGGAGGGAAGGAATGAAGCATGATTAGTTGTGGGTTGAGATGAAGACTGAGGAATGTACTGTATGATTCCATCTTTGTATGCTTGGGTTTGGATATGGAATGTGCTCATGTATGAAAGGCTGGGTCCCAAACCTACCAGTGTTCAAAGGCAAGGCTTTGGGATATAGTTGTCTCATGAGGCTTCTGAGTTCATCCATAGACCAATCCATTCAGGGCTTCATAAGTTCATAGCATTAATAAGAGGTGGGGCCTTGTTGAAGAAAGGAAGTCACTGGCAAGGATGGATCTTATTCCTGTCCCTTCCTGCTTCCTGGCCACCTTGAGGTGAGCAGCCCTGCTCCACTACACCCTCCTTGACATGAGTTTTCAGTCTCACCTCAGGCCCAAAGCAATGGGATCAAGAATGAGCCAAAATAATTCTTTTCCCCTGTAAAGTTCTTTTGTCAGGTATTTGTCACAGAGACCAACAGTCTAATCCAGTGTATCTGCAAATTTTTATGTTTTCATAATAAAACATTTCCAAGAAAAAATAGGATAATAGTATATACTTCACATGAATGTTACAAATATAGAATGGGAAATATAAAAAGTATGATAATGTTGGCTATAACAGGATTTAAAATATTTATTTTCCCTTTGGTACCCTCCTCCCCCTCCCCCTCCCCCTCCTCCTCCTCCTCCTCC
>NW_012272956.1:0-2494 GCF_000151885.1 Dipodomys ordii
ATATATATATATATATTCATATATATATATATTCATTTTAAAATTATATATCTATACATATATACAATTTTTTAAATGAATGAATGAATACAGGTAGATTGAAAGAGCAGTCCTTGGGATTATTAGGATCCTTTCTATCGCAAGGAAATATCTTAATTAGTCTACACCTAAACCATTTATACTTTAAAGACACATAACTTGTGGGGATGGGGGGAACAGGATGGAGAAATAGACAGGAAATCATAAGGAAGTCATACATAGCATGACAATGTTTTTCCCTTTACCTGTATCCCAGCTTCTTGGCTATTGTCTATTCTCTATCATTTGGTCAGATGTGCAGTTCAATTATCTTAAAATACCATAACCTGAGAAACTATGGCTCATTAACCTCAACTGTACATTCTGGCATGCTAAGCTCCTCTCTCGGTACATCTGCTTACTTTATGTATCTAACTACTACCCATAAATTTTGTCTTTTACTTTAGATCAAGAATCAATGACATTGTCATGGACACTTTTTCTGACACTGATTCTGTAGTACTCTACATCAGGTTGCCTTATTACAAACATGCAAAAAGAGGCAGACCATCACAATGATGAAATTTAAGCTCCATGATCCCTTTCCATCTGTATTGCTGTTTAATCCCTTTCTGCTTTAGATTTTTGTTTGGACTTTGTGATCTTTTCTTTAAGAGGCTGTCAAATTATAATCATTTCACTCTTTCTCACATCTAGGTCTATTCTTACCTTCAAAGAATCACTTCTTTCCTGCACAGTGAATCCTTATCGTTCTTATTTAATGTCTGTCTCTCAGAGAGAGGAAGGATGCTGTCCCTTTATAACTTGAAGGTCTTAAACCAATATTGGGTCTAAAGTGGACATCAAGCAAACATTTCCTGGATGAACAAGCAGAATTTTGATAAAGATATTTCTTCTCATGCATGATTTTCTCTTTAGTCAAAAATATCACAGGCACAGCTCTGTGGTCTTCCTGCCACTGTATTTTTTCCCTGTAGAATTGGAGATAGAGAAGCTTCTTACTGTTCAGCATAGCATAGCATTATAGATAACATTTGTCGTAAGGCAGGATTACCTTCAGATACCTGTATTTGTAAACCCGTTAGAGAAAGCATGATATATTTCTTCACAGATCCCTTTCTTAATAGAATTTCAGACAGCTTTTGGAAGCTGCTGAAATAAATTGCTTTTAAACATGTGTGTCATATCACATTAAATGAGGTTACGAATCAATATCCACCAAGTGCTATAATACACACCCTCACCATAAAATGGTATTAATCCTAGATTACAAACAGAAATCCTGTCCTGATCTTCCCTCCAACCAACTTTCACTTCTTAGGAGTATGAGCTTTAGAGATGACAGATGACTAGAAGAATCCATTATAAGCATCCACTATTTTGCCCGCTCAAAAGTAATTTGGTTCTGCATTAATAACTCACTTCACAATCTCACATAAGCTCGGTTTAAATGTCCAGGTTCTTAAATGAGATTGCTTATTTTATGAAAAAGTCTGATTTTCAGAAAGTTTGATGGCCCAAACTTTTTGTGTTTCATCATCAAAACTTGGCACTGGACATGTGACAAAATTAGAAAGTACAGGCCAGTCGAGTCTCAATTTTCTTTCTGGTCCTTTTGATTTGCTAGCCTCAGTAGTAAAAATGTTTGGAAATACCAGTTAAAGAGTTGATTAAAAAAACTCAAGTCATTCATCAACTTATCACCTAGTGGAAATGTTACACTTACACATAATATTATGTGTAATACCCTGTGTACTATTAATGCAGAATTGCAATTAAATTCAATCTATTCTCTGTGTGAGAGAGAATAATAGTATAAGAATAAATAAAAAGGAATTTAATAAGGCAGTGTGGGGATTTAGGAAATATTTAATAATGAAGTTATGTTTCAAAGCCTTTGGATGATGAAAGATCTGCTATTTAGAATATCGATAAAGGATATTTTAATTGACAAAGCAAAATTACTTCAAGGAGAAAAAATCCAAAATGACCAAAGAAATTTAAAAAAAAATGAAATTAAAGCATTTTAAAAGCTAAGAAAATACTGAGGTATTTATTACAACAAGGAGATCGAGGAAATGAAATAGGATTAAAAAATATGTATGTGCCAGACTTCTTCTCCTGAGGAGTATTGTTTTCTGTCCAGCTGATATGCATGGTGAGCCTCCTGATCATAACTTTCCCAGTAATCAAGATTAGGTGTGTGAGCCACTGGCTTCCAGATTTATTATTTATGGTAGTTAGAGATGGACTAGTTTGGGAATTGTTTACCTGCATTGTGTTATTGAGTTATGCTTAATTTCCTTTATTCTTAATATGAAGCATTCCATGACTGATAGCATTGGTTGATTTCCCCAGTATTATTTATGTAGTACCATGTTTCTTGAGGTCATCAAATGAAACACTTTCATCACACTTTTCTTTTAGTAAAACTTTAACAATTTAGAAGAATATA
>NW_012272957.1:0-2457 GCF_000151885.1 Dipodomys ordii
CATAAAAGGGACAAAGACAAATGATCTTTAAAATGTTATGTAATTTTCCCAAGCACAGAGTTCCTTGGGTTTCAGCACGTGTTTTCAGATGAGCCGATGGGTTATTCCCACCGGTAGCTGGGCCTCGGCTTCCCCACACGTCATCCAGGCAGGGGTGGGGTGGGTGGGGGTGGGTGTGGCTGAGACACTGGTCTTGACCATGTAATATGGACACAGGGTTAACAAACCACAGCTTTCAAAACTCTAGATTCTGGCTCCAAAATAGTGATGGCCAGGGGTTCCAGGGTGGCCCCATGTCCCTTCTAAGGAAGCCTGTTAACATTTTGTAAGGACCCACACGGAGGGCACTTTCATTGAGATGCGACCTAAACACTCAGGGTGGAAAGACAGACTACAATTAAGTAGTGGTTCACAATTAAGCACAACTTAAGTGCGGTTTGGCCTCCGTGTGGTGAAATGCCAGGGAAGGGCTCTCTTGGGAATACTGTGTCCTGCCCACAAGCCCGTGATTCGGGAAGTGCCCCACGTCTGTGGCGGCTGAGCACTTGAGGTCAGCAGCCCAGGCACTGAATATTCAATTACACATAATTTAAATTTAAAAATTGAGTTAGAGAGCTGGGCGCTGGTGGCTCACGCCTGTCATCCTAGCTGCTTAGGAGGCTGAGATCTGAGGATTGAGGTAGAAAAGCCAGCCTGGGCAGGAAAGTCCATGAGACTCTTCAATGAACCACCAGAAAACCAGATGTGGTGCTGTGGCTCAAGTGGTAGAGCACTCACCTTGAGCTGAAGAGCTGAGTGACAGTGTCCAGGCCCAGAGTTCAAGACCCGAGTTAGATAACCACATAAAATGATATTATCCAGATCTAAGATTTGGTTATAACAACCACCACCCCAGGTGGGTTTTCTTCTCTTTTTCCTTCCCTCCTTATCTCTCTTTAACTTCCTGCTTGCTCGACCTGCCCTCCCCTTTTATCTTCTCCTCTCCCGACTATGGTCTCAAGAAGCAGGGAAGGCGGATGGTAAAGAGGATAGCTCAGGAGAGTCTAGAGAAAGCCACCCACGGGTGGTAGAGCGTTGCGGGGGTTTGGGAGGCTTCGGTGAAAGTTGTGCACCCCAGGTCCTCTGGAAGTGACCCTCTCTCAGTGCGCCCTGATTTCCTTTGCGCTGTGGAACTGCAAATGGTGAAGAAGACAGAGGCGATGTTATTCCCCATTCTTGTCCATAAGACAATCCCTACGCCAAGCCCAGGCTGTTGGCTTCTTGGCCCAGCCTGATCTGCCTCCCGGGAAAGTGAGAGGCATTAACCAAATAAAGCATGGGCTGGTTGACTGGCTCGGCAGCTCTCTCTTGGCCGTGACAAATACGGTCATTCCAGATACTGAGTAATTACACACCAACAGGAAGCTGGCTGGGACCCCTCAGGAGAGGAGTTCCAATATCACTGGTAACCATAATGTGGTCTAGAATGAGGCAGACAGAATGCGTGATCTGGAATGGTGCAGACATCACTAATGCATTTTCTCTCTTCGACCTCATAGACGCTGTTGATAAGCCAGGAGCCGCACTGCCCACCTGGGCCATAGCTCTGCTGGCAGTCTCTCTGTCGCTGCTTTTGATCCTGATAATTGTTCTGATTATAATATTCTGCTGCTGCTGCGTGTCTGGAAAAGACAAAAAAGGTAATTTTTCCCCATAGAAATTTAAATGTAGTTTTGAAGTTTTGGAACAGGTAGTTGAAATGAATGAGCTCACCAGTTCTTTCAAAGGATAGGTAAGCCTATGAGAGATGAAGCCTTTCCTCCTGTGCCTTTGATCCTAGCCAGGTCTGGTGGTGTGTGCCTTTAATCTCAGGTCTTGGAGGCTGAGGCAGGAGGATTGCAAGTTTGAGGACAACCTGGGCTGTAGAATAATGGTGTATGGGGGTGAGAGAGGCCTGATGTTAATAACAACAGTAGTATTAAGTCCCTTAGCATGAATGCGCATTTCTCTTCTTTGAAAGAGAGCGCTGAGCTACGTGGAATTGTGGGTGCCATGGCCTGGTCATGAGGGAGTTAGGCAGCTGTCATTATTGAGCCTCAGACGCTCTGTCATGGGATGGCCTAGAACTTTCTAAGCTCTGAAAGTGTGTCCGTCCTCATCATCCTTTCTTTCATTTTCTCCTCGTTGGATAGTTTCCTCAGCCCAGTTGTTTTTCTTGAGATGCGATGATGGGGAGCCTGTGGGTGGCCTTGTGGTTGTCACTGTTGGGGCCCTCGCTGCCATCCGAGGGCACCCATGGCGCACACCGGGCACCGCTCCGTGGTACACGGACACCGCTTACTGGACAGTGCATGTGAACGGCGTGGGCCAGCCTGAGCTGGGCTGTGGGTGGGCCCTGGCTCCTCCATGGGCTGTGTTTGTGCGTGGGAGATTCATTCTGTGGTCCAAGTTTATTCCTTGAGAAGCAGACGTGGCTTA
>NW_012272958.1:0-1489 GCF_000151885.1 Dipodomys ordii
TCTCCAATAAAACCACTAGAAAACTGGAAGTGGTGCTGTGGCTCAAGCGGTAGAGCGCTGGCCTTAAGCTGAAGAGCGTAGGGACAGCGCCCAAACCCAGAGTTGAAGCCCCACAACCGACCAAAAAATGAAAAAATAAAAATAAAAACAGACTATGTTGAAAATGGGGGGGCAGAGAGGTGAGGAGGGAAGGGATGGTAGGGGAAAGCCAAAGGAAAACAAAGGAAAAACAAAGGGAAAAACAAATGTACTCATTACCTTACTCATATAACTGTACCCCCCAGGGCACTGGAATCAAATACAGTGAAAACGGGGGTTATACCATCAGGGAAGAACATACAAAAGAAACAAAAAAATCACGTGGTACACTATAGGTACATTAAAAACAACATCAAGAAAGATAAAACCACTTGTCTCTCTATCTTGGTGTTCATTTTGCTTAGCATCTTATGTGGTCATATGTACATAGGTTTTGAGCTTTTCTGTTTGTCCTAGACATATACTAGATATTGCAAATAAGGGAAATCATGGGACCTATGTTTCTTTGGGCTTGGCTTACCTCACTTAATATAATTTTTTCCAAGTCTTTCCATTTCCTAACAAATGGGGCAGTGTCATTCTTTCTGATGGAAGCATAGAATTCCATTGTGTGTACATATACCACATTTTCTTGATCCATTCATCTACTAAGGGGCATCTGGGTTGGTTCCATATCTTAGCTATGGTAAATAATACTGCAATAAGCATAGTTTGTGCTGGTAGCTTTAGAATAGCCTTGTTTGTGATCATTTGGGTAAATGCCTAAAAGTGGGATTGCTGGGTCATAGGGGAGCTCTCTGTGGAGTCTTTTGAGGATCCTCCATACCACTTTCAAAAGTTGTTGAACAAGTTTACACTCCCACCAACAATGCATTAGGGTCCCCTTTATTTCATTAATTTTTTATTGTGAAAATACTGTACAGAGGGGTTACAATTACATGATCAAGGTAATGAGTACATTTCTTATCAAGCATTGTTGCCTCCTCCTTTGTTTCCCCTTACCTCCCTGCCCCCCCCCCGCCAAAGTTGTAAAGTTCATTTTTCAACATAACATCTTGTATATCTCATTGTTGCAATGGGTCCACCTGTAACCATATTTAAGCAATTTGCTTTTTTTTCCCTTCCCCTCCCCAAATTACACCAACATCAAATACAGTGAAAAAGGGGCTCCCTTTTAAGGGCCTCCTACCTAAAATATACTTAGGAGCTCAAAAAAATTAAATCTCCCAAAACAAATCCTCAAAGAAACAAGATCCCAATTAATATGTGGGCTAAATACTTAAAAAGAGACTTCTCCAAAGAAGAAATAAAAATGGCTATTACACACATGAAGAAATGTTCATCATCACTGGCCATAAAAGAAATGCAAATGTCTGAGTCAAGCAGAAAAGGTCAGAAAAGGTGATGTTAGGGAAATGAACCCTAAGATATGTATTCAAACGTTTTTTTT
>NW_012272959.1:0-1827 GCF_000151885.1 Dipodomys ordii
AATTAAAATGATGCCTGACAATTACTTTCAATTTGAACTGAGGTGAAGAAAATCAGAATTACAATACTCTTGTGATTAAACTTTGATGAGATGAAAATGTCATCATTGTTTGATGAGAATTTTTTATTAGAGTTCAAAGAATATGAATGATTTAAACACTATGTATCAATACCACAGGGTTGAAAAAAATCTGTAGTGATATTTCTCCACTCTTCCTTATTGCTGGTCACTAGAGAAATCTCAGTTGCTCTCAATCTTTAGTTCAAGTCTTCCCATAATATCGGCTTTTGGAACAATGAGATAAAGCTCAAGTCCTTTGTGATAAGTTTTGACATTGAAATCTTGCAGTAGCTCAATATGGTGAACTATTTCCAGGAGCCATGGGCAGAGATTGAAGCTCATAACTTTTTCTTAGAAAAGAAATACATTTTGGAGACTAGATTTCTAGAGTAATGGGAGTTCTGCTTTTTATCTGCATCCCTTGCTGAAAAAAATCAAGATGCGGTGAATTCTTTCATTATAAGGAAAGGATCTCATTCCCTTCAGCCTGATATTCTGACAATTAAAATTGAGATAAGGCTTCAGTTTGTTTGAAACAGTGTAGAGTCCAATTCTCTTTAGACATTACTTGTAATAATAGATGGGGATAAAAGCATACTGATTTAGCACAGGAAGTTTTTTTTTTTTTAACTTTTGGAATCAGGATTGTTATATATAGCCAAGCCTGTCCTGAGGCTAGTGATTCTCCGTTCTTGGCTTTCCACATATTGGATTATACTATACTATACTATATACTATATAGTATATATATACTATATACTATAACGACTAACTGCCCAGGAACTTTTCTGTGTGTAGGGATGGTAATATATGCTTAAAGATGTATTCTATCTATCTATCTATCTATCTATCTATCTATCTATCTATCTATCTATCTATCTATCTATATCTATCTATCTGTCTATCTATCTATCTATCATCTAGCTCTCCTTCCATATCTTTTTACCTGGATTCAAATTATTGGAGTTTTCCTTATAATCCTGTAGCTTAGAACCAAAGTGGTAACAGCCTATCAGACATATTTGATACATACAAAATCTTTCTCCTCTTTTGAAGAAGAAAGGATGATTAGTGGTCTTTATATGAAATTATTTCTGAAAGATGATACCAGCACAACATTGTTACCACTAGTTTTTAAAAATTTTTCTTTTTGAATGTTACAATTTTCCATAAGGGTGTTCAAAAGTACCTTTACTTACTTACTGTTTAAAAGCAGCCTTTTAACACTACAGCCTTGTCTAGGATTAATGATCAGTCTGTAGTTCAAATGATTGTGGAATGCTATGCATTGATTTCCTTGTTAATATTCTTTAAATTAAATAGCTAATAAATACATTTAACTTATTGACATTTTCTGTAGCTTTTTAAACAAAGTAGGCACTCAGCATGGGCAGATTGAGTGATAACTAATGATCAGAATATGTATTAAGGCTTCAGCTTCAATGAAAGGCAACAAGAAATCATCACAATAGACAATTTCAGACCTAACATGGAGTGAAAATGTGAAGGCAAATGTGTAAGATATTTATGTCTGACTACTCACTGAAGAAAATTTTCTAGGCCATGTAAAGTCCCTTTCAAAACTACTTTGCAAGTTTGAGTATTTAAATCTTCCTCCAGGGTTGGTCAATACGATAATAAGAGATTAGGTCGGAACAACTGAGAGGTTCCAATGTACTGTATCTTTATTGATATGAAAAAAATCAAAGGCTTAGAACAGCAGATAATGGAAATTGGAACGCTTGGAACTTAAAAGCACCATAGTTA
>NW_012272960.1:0-1382 GCF_000151885.1 Dipodomys ordii
AAGGGAGGAGGAGGAGGGAGGTAGGAGGAAGGAGTAGTGGGGGAGGGGGAGGAGAAAGTGGTATACTTGGATGCATTTTATTACAGAGGAGAAAGAGGAGGAGGATTGGATCAGAAGGACATAGAAGAAGAAAAAAGAGGAAGGATGAGAGGGAAAAGAGGACAAGGGCAAGAAACCTATATTTAATTGATTTTCTACAATGTACCAATTATATTCAAGGGGAAAGGGATAATCCCCTTAACAAATGGTGTGAAAAAACTATGCAAAAAAGAATGAAATTGAGCCCCTCTCTTATACCATATGCAAAAATTAACTCAAAATAAGCTAAAGACTTAAGCATGAGACCTGAAACTATGAAACTAGTAGAAGGAAACGGAATAAGACAAGCACTGGCCTGGGCAATGTTTTTGTTTTTATTTTTAGAGATGATTTCAAAAGCATACGCAACAAAAGCAAAAATAAGCAAATGAAATTACATCAAAATACGACAGCTTCTCTGTGTGTATTTGTGTGTGTGTATGTGTGTGTGTGTGTGTCTAGAAAGCAACATAATAAAGAGAAGATCTCCATATTAGGAGAAAATATAACTAATCCATATACTTGATCAAGACAAAGGAGGAGGCAACAATGCTTGATAAGAAATGTACTCATTACCTTGCTCATGTAACTGTAACCCTGTACAGTGTTTTCACAATAAAAACTTATTAAAAAAGAATTAATGTTGTGTGTGTGTATATGTAACTTAAGCAACTTCATTAAAGAAAACCAATAATCAATTTTAGAAATGGACAACGGACTTGAATAATCATTTTTTTTCAAATGAAAACATGGATGGCTAATAGCTAACTGAAAAAAATGCTCAACTTCACTAATCTTTTGTGATTGAAGAGGAAAAATAAAACCACACAGCAAGACATCACTCCTATCTGATAAAAGGGTTGTTACTAAAGAGATGAATGCTGAGCTCTTTGTCAAGGGTGTGGAGAAAAGGGAACCCTTGCTCACTGTTAGCATGATGGAAAACTGTGGAAAATAAAAGATAATGGCCATGTGACCCAACACTCCCATTATTGGGGATTTGCCCGACAGATTTAAAATTTGTATGTCAAGGGAATACTCCATTTTCATTTTATACTATTCACAATAGCCAATATATGGAATTAACCTAAAAGTCCTTCAATAGCTGAGTGGATAAAAAGAATGGTGTGTGTGTGTGTGTGTGTGTGTGTGTGTGTGTGTGTGTAATATAATGAGATATAATTCAGTCTTAAAAAAGAAAGACATAGGGCTGGGAAGGTGGCTCAGTGGTAGAGCGCTTGCCTTGCATGCATGAGGCCCTGGGTTCGATTCCCCAGCACCACATAAGCAAAAAGAAAAAAGCC
>NW_012272961.1:0-3261 GCF_000151885.1 Dipodomys ordii
GCTGTGGCTCAAGTGGTAGAGCGCTAGCTAGCCTTGAGCTGAAGAGCTGAGGGACAGCGCCCAGGCCCAGAGTACAGGCCCCACGACCGGACCCCTTCCCCCGCCAAAAAAAAGAGTCTCACAGACTTTTCTGCCCAGGCTGGCTTTGAACAGCTATCATTAAATCTCAGCCACCTGAGCAGCTATGGTTATGAGCAAGAGCACAAGGCCCTGGCATACTTGGCTTTTTTTTTCTAAAATTTATTACACTCCTTTCTCAGACTTTAACCAAAGTGCAGTGAATATAATCCTTTCTTAAAATATAATTTTATTGTTATTATTAAGGTGTTTTTAAGAGGGGTTACCATTTCATAATCCAATTGAATACCATTTCATAATCCAATTGAATACCATTCTCACTATTAAGCTCTTAATTTACTGCACAAATGCAGTTTGAATGTCTCTTCCTTGAGCTGTTCATTATTACAGTTCTGACAATGGAATTTGCAGTTAGCATTACTTTCTTTCTCACCTGTGACTCTGCCCCAGCTAACAAGGCAAATGGTATAGCCTATAAACTGAAAGTCAATAAATTATTTGTGATGATTTTCAACAGTGAAGAATTGGGTCATAATGTATAGAAGCTTATTCAAACCTGTCTTGTTTCTATAATCACATGAGCTAAGGCAAAATATGTCCATCCAAAATATATTCATGAACACTTTTTCTGAGGCTTTAACTCATAGTTGGCATGACTGAATTTTGCACATAATTTATCTTCTGTCCAATTATTCAGCATAGATACTCTCATGTGCTTCCTGATAACTTTATTAAAGTAAACATAAAGGACAAGTGAACAGGTCCATGAGATACCCTTCCGCATATGCACAGTTCAATATCCAGGCCCCTTGTATTGTGCTAAGATACACTTGGAATAAAACAGTACTGAGTCCCAAGCGGAGTTAGCAGATATGAAGCATGAGAAAAGTCATAAAAGTTATCTGACCTCTTTGGTAATAATAATAACAACGACAACAACAACAATACTTTACTGTATAGACATTACATAGGACCAGAGAATATGTAATGAACAGGAATTCCTGTGTTTTTCCATCTTCAGTGTCTCATTCCTGTATACTCTTTGTATGTTTTATTAGCATCTATTAATTATACAAATGAGTTTCAGTTTGACACATATTTGCTTACAATGTACCTTGATCAGATTTATTCCCTGTAACACTCCTCATCCATCTTCCTTCCTGCTTCGTAAGATAATTTGAAACTCACCCTGGGCCTCATCACTGCTTCTGAAATCCTACTGAGGACACTGGCCTGGGAACCAACAAGGAAACTTATAGCTCTTCCTGACACTTGACTGTTTAATAATCTTAAAAAACAAAAAAAAGGAAGAAGACTTTGAAAACCAGCACTTGACAATCTTTAGAAGTATTATATATTTTTCTTGCCAATCTGAAAGTTTATCGAGGTCAGTAATTTGTCCTTGCATTAACTGTCCAGTGGTGTACCATAATCTTCTTAAGACTTGGATCTCTTGCAGCTGTGAGTAAGCATAGCATGTGTTCTTCTGGGACTCCTAAAATTTAAATCTTGCAAAGCAAGAGGTTTCATTGTCTTTCCTTTACAATTTCCTCTCTGATATTCTGACCCAGTTTCTGGCTTCTATATGCATGCAACCTAGTTCTACATGGACAAATCCTAAACTCAAATCCGTACACAAACATTTTGAATTATTTCTTAAACAATTTCTTTGTTAAGACAGTGATCATTGTTTAATATAAAGTCACAAATCTTGATTATTTCTTTGATTCTTCAGTTAAATCCACTAGAAGGAAGATCTCAATTTGTAAGTGTCTTTTTATCTGATTTAGAAATTAGAATATCCTGAAAATCCTAGATTCTTGACTCCTCATTTCCAAATTTGAAAATCTAATTATAAAATTCTAAAAAGGAAAAGTATCTTTCCTTTAAGCTACATGTTGAAGTCTTAGAACCTCAATTTTCTTGGCTCTAAAATAAAAAGGATTACATGAAATAATTTCTTTGCAATTTCAACTTCTAAAATGCCATATTTTATAAACCTATGTCTTTACCCCATTTACTTGGTCTATATAACTACTACCAGAATTTATTTAAAATAACATAGAATTTGTGTCATTTTTTTCTGACTTTTATGTTTTTTGTATTGAATATTTTACCAATATTTTAAGCATACAAAAAGTGAGATGACACATAATGATACATGCATGTTCCTTGCACACAGAAGGAAAATGATAAATACTCTCAGGAATGAAGGGTTGGTAGAGAACGTAATCAGACTCTATGGTTGATATAAAAATAGCTGTGATTTTCCCCAGTAGAGGATTTTTGGTGATTTCTTTCCAGTAGAGGGTGTGCTTAAACACCGACAAAATTGAATGTATTTTAGTAGGGTTATCTTGATGTGTTAGCTCCCCTCAGTGTACAACTAGATTATTGTGCAAGTGATTAGCACATTTCCAACAACTGATCTATTTGTTATACACATTTATTGAACACAACTACACTTGTTCACTAAATTTTCACTGACCTCTGAATAAGCATATTGTCACATAACTATGTGGAGAATTTGTAATACTTAAGATACCCAAGTATATCATTATAACTCCTAAATCTCCTTTGCCAATTATGGATACATTTTTAAGCCATGCCTTTCAGGACAGCACAGTAAAAAGTCAGATTTCCTGATCCAGGTTGCTGTGCATTTTCTTTGCTGGTAGGAAACAACCTGCAAATAGAATGTAATCAGTCATGGAGTAAATAGTAATCCAGCAGGAAAGAAAATGAATTGCAGGAGATAAAGACTGGCATAACATCTCCAAATTTAAGCTTCTGTGAACCTGAAGAGATGACCATGATGATGGTGATGATGATGATAATGATATGATGTAATGATGATGATGATGATATGATGAGTGTGATGATTATGATAATGATGATGATGATAATAGTTAACAGTTATTAAGAATGTTTTGTCAGGGCTGAGAAGTTGGCTCCGTGGTAGAGTGCTTGCCTTGTATGCAAGCCAGAAGTGGTGCTGTGCCTCAAGTGATAGAGCTCTAGCCCTGAGCTGAAGAGCCAAGGGACAGTGCCCAGGCTCAGAGTTCAGGTCCACAACCAAAACAAACAAACAAACAAAACAGAATGTTTCTTCTCCAATCTAAGTGTTCTGTACTTATTAACTTAGTAAACCTATAAAGAGACCTCTCAAGGTATATATATATA
>NW_012272962.1:0-1312 GCF_000151885.1 Dipodomys ordii
TCCTTCTCCTTTCCTTTTTTTGTGTTGCTGGGGTTTGAATTCTTGGACTGCGCATGCGTAGCAGGTGCCATACCACTAAGCTACATCGCAGCCCCCACTCTATTCCTTTCATTGCTGACTTGGCATCCATCGTATGTCTCTAACCATATTTTGTTTATTCATTCCTCTACACTTTGCCTACTGTGAACAATGCTGTTATGAATGTTCATATACACATTTTTATTCTCCTGAGTGCATGGAAAGATGTATGAGTTCTTTCTTTCTTTAGTGTTATTATCAGGATCAGTTGGGCTGTTTTCCAGAGTAGCTGCACCATTTCACAAGCCTGACAGCCCCACATGCTCCCTGTCACTTCTGCCCGTCCTCATCTGCTTACATTGTTGTCATTTTCTGTCACTTTTATTTGAGCCATGCTTCTTGGTGTGAAGTGTATTCTATTTGTTGTGATATGGGGGTTTGAACTCGTGGCCTTATGCTTGTCAGCCGGTGTTCTACCACTTGAGCCATGCCTCTAGCCTCGCTTTCTACTGGTTAGTTTGGAGATGGACTCTTGTAGACTTTCTGCCCAATATGGCTGTGAACCTCCATCCTGTGGATGTCAGCCTTTTGAGTAGTTAGCTTGCCTATAACTTGAGCTAGGAGCTTGCCATAGTGAGGTGGTTTTATTTGCATCTCTCTAATGGCTAATGATGCTGAACATTTTTTCATGTGTGTATTCATTTCTCTCTGCTCCCTTTCCCTCCCTTCTTCTCTCTCTCTCTCCTTGCTTCCCTCCCTGCTCCCTCCCCTCCTCTCTCTTTCTCTTTTGGCCAGTTCTGGGGCTTGAACTCAGGGTTCAGATTCTGTCCTGGAACTATATATTTTTTTTTGTTGGTCAGGGGGCTTGAACTCTGGGTCTGGGCACTGTCCCCAACCTGTTTTGCTCAAATGAGTGCTCTGTCACTTGAGCACAGCACCACTTCTGGTTTTCTGGTGGTTTATTGGAGTCTCACGGACTTTCCTGCTCAGGATGGCTTTGAATTGTGATCCTCAGATCTCAGCCTCCTGAGTAGCTAGAATTACAGGCGTGAGCCACCAGTGCCCAGCTGTTGTTTTGTTTTGTGGGTTTTTTTTTTGGGGTCCGGTTGTGGGGCCTGAACTCTGGGCCTGGGTGCTGTCCCTCAGCTCTTTAGCTCAAGATTAGCGCTCTACCACTTGAGCCACTGCGCCACTTTCAGCTTTTTTCTTTTTGCTTATGTGGTGCTGAGGAATCGAACCCAGGGCCTCATGCATGCAAGGCAAGCACTCTACCACTGAGCCACCTTCCCAGCCC
>NW_012272963.1:0-3109 GCF_000151885.1 Dipodomys ordii
AAGTAGATAGTTGGAGCCAGCTCTTTGTAATAGGATCTGAGGAAAGGAAAATCTCTTTCCTTTGGGTACCAGGGGCCAAGGCCTTTAACTGTCTCTCGGTTGCCATCTGGTGGTCACAGCTCACACTGCATTCTTCTCCAGGT
This sequence comes from Dipodomys ordii, assembly GCF_000151885.1. Classification (NCBI taxonomy): domain Eukaryota; kingdom Metazoa; phylum Chordata; class Mammalia; order Rodentia; family Heteromyidae; genus Dipodomys; species Dipodomys ordii. The sequence continues at coordinate 144 of NW_012272963.1, forward strand.
CTGGACCATGGAGGCTCTTGTAAACCACACATCTCTGTGTCCCATTCCCTTCCTCCTTGCTCATGGCTATTACATCTGACAAGCCAACTGTTTTCAAATGCTTTCAGGATTGGATTTCTTTCCTCAAACAGCATTTCAAAGGACCAGGTGTGGTGGCTCATGCCTATAACTCTCAGCAACATGGGAGGTATAGATCAGTGATTGTGGTTAAAAGACAGTTCAGACAAAAGGAAAAAAAAGAGAGACTCTGTTTCCAAAACTAAGCCAGGTGTGGTGGTCCCTGCCTATAATCCCAGCTAGGTGACAGAACACACTGGAATATCAGTCCCAAGGCCAACCCCAGGCAAAATCATGCGACCCAAAGGAACTGAAAGCCTACGTAGAGTGCTTGGCTAGCAATCCCAAAGCCTGCCCCCAGCACTGCAAAAACCATACCCTCTGCAGAAAGCCAGTAAACAAGACAGGAGAGAGGGAAGGAGAGCGGCCGTGCGTGGAGCAGGCTAACACTTGGCCTCCATCGGGCCAGGGAGCAATGGGCAGTTGTGATCAACTCTGCGCGAATGCACTCCTGCCAGCCATCTAGGGGAATGTCTTTGTGTTTATCACAGTCATATTGAAAAATACTCATTCATCAGAACTCATTGGAAATGAACAGTAAACTCAAGTGCAGCAAAAATAAGAGTTTTTGGCTTATGAATTTCAAACACATAGGAGAGTGATTAAACTAGAACTAGATGTAAACAGGAAGGCTGAGTACAGATGCTCATGCTTATAGTCCTAGCTACTTAGGAGAACAAGAGAGAGGGGGGGAGGGGATTGAGGCCAGTTAAAGCAAAACTTTAATGAGATCCCATTCAACCAACACTCTGGATGTGATGGGTCACACTTCTCACCCTAGCCATATAGGAGGACATAAGTAAGAGGATCATGGCTTTGAGCAAATGTGTGAGAATTCACTGGAAAAGATATAACAAAAAGGCCTGGGGACAGGGAGTACCTGTCTAGCAAACAAGTTCTGAGTTAAAATCCCAGTACTACAGAGAGAGAGAGAGAGAGACAGACAGACAGACAGACAGACAGCGAGACACAGAGACACAGAGAAGACAGAGAGAGTCAACTTAGAGAAAGAAAAAGCACAACTTGGAGTTGTTCATGGCTCCGAGGAATAGGGGAACCACTGGCTGCCATCACAGGACAGTCAGTCCCGGGGCCTGGATGGCTCAATGGGTTGCACAGTTAGGGTTTAGTAAGCAAAGCATGGAGGGGGGCCATGGGTGCCGTTCTCCACAATGAAGTGGGGAGTCAAGTCCCTAGAAGACGCTGTACCCGTCAGTGTTTCACTGGAGAGCATAATTAGCAGAATACATGTACATACAGCAAACATTTCTGTTCCCATTGTGTGAACAGGCAAAACCAATCCTAGAGGCGTTCAATAGTTCAGCAAAGACTGCCTTGTCTGTTTGGCTACAAACTCACCTAGTCTGGCATCAAGTCGCCCCCTCCTCAATCATACCGCTTAATTCTGGCCTAGCCACCACCACCAACGTGCTCCTTGGCACACGCTCTGAACTGAGCTTCCTCTCACAAAGCCCAGACAAGCGTCAAACCCTGAGCCGTGGGCAATGGTAAGTACATTTTGCACTTGGTGTTCGCGCATTGGAGGGTGAGTTCTTTAAGATACTTTGGGAACAGGTGGGGATCCGTAGTGGCTTGGGCGAAGACATCGTGGACTTCGTGAGCCAATTGTGTGAGGGATTCACTCTGACCGGAACAGGGAGCATGATGGGAAAGGACAGAGGGGATGGATGCAAAATCTAAGCTAGGCGTCCCCAGTCCAAAGGCCTGTCTCACCAACAGCAGCTTCTAGGCTCCTTACTGGGGAAGAGAGGAATCCTGCAGGGGAAGCTGCTGTTTCCCACACCCCAGGGAACCTCTCCAGACACCAGTGCCCACCCCAGGCGTCCCCCTACCCGCTCAGAGCTGGAATTGCCTTTCAGCCTGTGCTCTCATTTTCTGGGGGATTATCTCTGCATAATTATTTTGTGATCCAAATTGTTGATTAGACACTAGGCAGCCCTTTCTTTGTCAACACGCTATGCCTGCTGCTGCCAAACACGACAGCTTTTCTAAATTATTCAAATGTCTGCAATGGTAGCATTTCAAATGAATTTCAGGGTTGAGATGGTTACAGTGGGGGAAAGACATACGTTTCTACGTAGGAATGTGTCACCCCAGCCACTTTGCCTTTGTCCCGAGGATCCTTACCCTTCATGGTTTGAGGGTAAAGCTTCTCAGGGGACTCTGGAAGGTTCTGGACTACACCTCTGTGGACCAGTGGGAGGGAAGGAAGGAGAGAGAGAGGGAATAAGGAGAGAGAAGGAGAGAGGAAGAGAGGCTAAATTGTCCACTCTTCACTCATTAAATGCAGGCTGTACATAGTGACTGTCTCTGAAAGAGTCCATGGGAAAGAAGGAGAAAGAGAGGAGTTCTACGGAGAGAGAGCAGGCACACATTACCTCATCCGGGAGCTCAAGGCGTGATGGTGATGAGCATGGGGCTTTGCCTCTGTGGTCTTCCTCGGCCAAACCCATCTGCAGTCTTCACATGAGAGAGAAGAACCACAAAGCCCATGTTCACACTGGCCCATATCCACTCTCTTTCTTCAACTTTGGAGACTCAGAAAATGCAACATTAGCTCAGCCCTGGTACAGAAAACAAATATCTGTACTCCCACACCTGCAATTCATCTGGTGAGAATCTTAACCTTTGGCAATAGGATGAGAAGGTGGAGCCATGGAGAGATGATAAAGTCAGGAAGAAGGGAGTCCTCATGAATGTGGCTGGTGCTTTTCTAAAAGAAACCCCAGAAGGAATGGGTATGGTGACTCTCACCTGTAATCTCATCTACTCGGGAGGTGGAGGAGGCAGGAGAATCATCAATAAAAGCCAGCTCAGGCAAGTTAGCA
>NW_012272964.1:0-1258 GCF_000151885.1 Dipodomys ordii
TTTTTTTTTTTTTTTCTGCCAGCCCTGAGGCTTGAACTCTGGGCCTGAGCACTGTTCCTGAGCTCTTGTGCTCAAGGCTAGCGTTCCACCACTTGAATCACACAGCTCTGTGTCTGGCTTTTTTGTGGTTAACTGGAGTAAAGAGTCTCATGGACTTTTCTGCCCAGGCTGGATTACTGTGATCCTCAGATCTCAGCTTCCTGAGTAGCTAGGATTACAGGCATGAGCCAGGACATCCAGCTGGCCATTCAATCTTTAAGCCCACCCCCACCCCCACCCCCACCCCCACCCGCCAGGAGCAATAAGTGTAATGCTTATGATAAATTCCTAAAAGTGAAATTGCTGAGTCAATGAGAATGTATATGATTGGAGGTATATATATCAGTGGTAGAGAAGCATAAGACCCTGGGTTGGATCCCCAGCAATGAAAAATTTTTTTAAAAAAAACCAAATCCCTCATACATTTCACACACAAACCCTATAGATGTGCATATATAGATGACACATGTGCATATATGAAGAAAATACATAGTTTTGATATTTATCGTTAGGTATTCTAATTCATATTCATTTCAATAAGGTATGACCAACAATGGCATTATCACTTGTTTCTTTTTTGACAGTACTGGGGTTTGAATTCAAGATTTCAAGCTTTCTTGGCTTGCTCAGCTGGTGCTTTACCACTTGAGTTACACTTCTAACACTGCTTTTTGGCCAGTTATTTTGGAGATGGAACCCCTGACGACTTTTCTGCCTCTGCTGGCTAAGGGAGAATACCCTAGTTCTAAGTTCTAACCCCAGTACTTGGGCACTCATGCACCCTCCTAAAATTTTTTTCTGTAAAAAATATATTGCAGCTAGGCATTGGTGGCTCATGCCTGTAATCCTAGCTACTCAGGAGGCTGAGATCTGAGAATTGCGGTTCAAAGCCAGCCTGGGCAGGAAAGTCCGTGAGACTCTTATCTCCAATAAACCATTCAGAAAACCAGGCCCAGAGTTCAAGTCCCATAACCAACAAACAAACAAACAAAAAAATTGCACCATTACATAATAAGATTTCAAAGTATTACCTTGGATTGAATAGAATTAAACTTATAAAAAGGTGGCTTAATTCAATGCTTTGACCACATCAGTTGTTTCTTTTTTTTGGGGGGGGGGGCCAAGTCGTGGGGCCTGAACTCTGGGCCTGGGCGCTGTCCCTCAGCTCTTCAGCTCAAGGCTAGCGCTCTACCACTTGAGCCACAGCGCCACTTCCGGC
>NW_012272965.1:0-1566 GCF_000151885.1 Dipodomys ordii
CCAGTGGCTCAGGCCTGTAATCCTAGCTACTCAGGAGGCTGAGATCTGAGGATCATGGTTCAAAGCCAGCCAGGGCAGGAAAGTCCATGAGACCCTTATCTCCAATAAACCATGAGAAAACCAGAAGTGGCGCTGTGTCTCAAGTGGTAGTGAGCTTGCCTTGAGCTGAAGAGCTGAGGGACAGCTCCCAGGGTGAGTTCAAGCCCCACTACCGACAAAAAAAAAAAGGCTCACGGGGGTAGTGATTGCACTTAACATTATTTCTGAGTATTGTCAAATCTGTAAGGTACCAGCATTGGTCTTGAAAGTAGAACTCCACCATAAAGCATCACTAATTTACTACAGGCAAAAATTGATTATAATATATGCTACTTTATACCAAAACAAAAGATTTGTAATTGGCAAAATTTTACCCTTTGCAATAAATTAATCTCTTCAAGTATGTGGTAGATTAGAATACATTAATTATACTCAAGGAAGAGTTTATTGTGACATTTCCAAACATGTATATCATATATCCCAGTCAAATTCAAACTCTCTTATTTCTTTTCATTTCTCCTCTCCCTTCTTAAAACAATTTCTACTGGTTTGTTGTATTTTTGTACATTCAAATAAACTACTTCCATCTTATTCATCCTTCTGCATCAGTTTCATTAGTCCTACCCCTTCCCTTTAGTATTTACTCCCATAACAGCCTATTTTACTTTCCTGTCATTCTTTATTTTCTTTAGTGGGTATCAATTGCACCAAAGGGTTTAACTATGGTATTTCATAGTGTATATATTGTATTTTAAAAAGAATAGCAGTCTCTACTGCTTTCTTTCTCTCTCCCCATAATCTCCTATTGACCAGTAGCTTTCTTTGAGATACTTAATGCCATCTTCATGCATAGTTGCATATTTCTTTCGCTCTCTCCCCTGAATCCCTCAGAACACTCAGAAGCGTGTTCTCTGTGTGTATATGTATATGTTATATACATATGTAAATACGTATGCTAGATTTTATGGCATTTTATTGAATATAATATTCTACAACCTTTTTCATTTCTAATTGCCAAAAATTTTAAGTTTGTATGTATGTTTTACTATAAATTATTTTTACAGTAGTCTGCCATCAGAATACCAGGTATTTTATATTTCCACTAACCAATACATGAGCATTTAAGTTTTGTCTGGTTATTTTCTGTTATAAGGCCTCTTCTTGTACTGAAGGGAGAGACTCCTCTTGTACTGAACACATGTGAGATTTTATTGGTGATAACATGTGGACATGTGGGTAAGATACTATCAAATTACCCTGTTACTGGCCTGCACAATTGTAGCTCTCACCAGCATTTATGTGAGTTATTGCCATATATCCTTAGAACTTCTTAACTTTAAAAATTTTTAATTAGCCGGGCACTGGTGGCTCACGCCTATAATCCTAGCTACTCAGGAGGCTGAGATCTAAGGATCGCGGTTCAAAGCCAGCCCGGGCAGGAAAGACCGTGAGACTCCTATCTCCAATAAACCACCAGAAAACCGGAAGTGGCGCTGTAGCTCAAGTGGTAGAGCGCTCGCCTTGAGC
>NW_012272966.1:0-2244 GCF_000151885.1 Dipodomys ordii
GTAATGGCTCTAAATACCAAAATACTTGCAGGGTTTTATAATTTCAAAACATTTTTTTAATCCTTCAAAGAGAGAACATTTTTATCTTAAATACAAACAGTGGGTTAGAATCACAGCTCAGGAAAGATGGCGGTTGTAAAATCTACACAGCTGGAGCTATGTAACTGGACCTGAGGTCCTTTCTTCCCACAGAGCCCCAGGCAAGAGAAAGCAGCACTCAGGGTTCTAGAGAAGGCACTGGCTGCTCCCAGACACCCCTCACCATCGCCCGACCTGGGGGAAGACAACTCAACAGCGCTTTGGTGATTTCCTCTCACAGGAATCTGTTATGACTGACTGAGAGCTGGACTACACTTTGGGGGAGAAGGCAGCTTTTAAGGCTCTCCAAGCTACATTTAACAATTGGTTATTAGATTATTCCGTGTTTGTTTAGTATCCCCAGACAAAACAATTGTCCACTGGGTGTTGAAGTGAAAAGAAATCACCATTGTGAGGGTAAGAGAGTCAGTAAAGAAGAGCTTTGGGTATATGTGTGCATTGAGATTTCTCTTCCTCACATTGCTTCAGCTGGTGATGTGCTTCCCAAACGGTTGACACAGAAAGGGTTGTGCCTACTTAGGAGGGTTGAGGAAGTCCAGGGGCCTAGTTAGTCTTGCCCAGTAGAAGTCTTGTTCAGCAGCCTAGCACAGCAACTAGTGCAGTGCCTTAGTCCCAGAGATTGGTGAGGATTCCACAGGAGTGGAGGGGGCAGTGGCAAGAGGCATAACTAAATTTAGTTCAGTCCTGATGAAGAATGCCAGCTCCCTCCTGGAATGGACACTGGGTATAAAACATTTGCTTTGATGCACAATGAGGAGTTTGATTTCAGTTAATTTGTTGTTTGTTTTTTTTTTGGGGGGGGTGGATGCATATGCTGTTAGCTGTTTTCTCTCATGTTTTTCCCATTAGAAATAAACAAGAAAGGTTTCAGAAGAGAGGTTTGTTGTGCTTCTGGTGGTTAGTATGACTCAACTATATTCTCTGAGAAAACTATAAAAACCACACTTTTCTCAATCTTTACCTTTTCAGTCTCATAAAATGCATTTATATAATGGCATTGCTTCATATTTTAATGATTTGTCTGATTCATCATCACTAATCATGTATATTAAAAATACATGGAAGCCAGGTGCAGGTGGCTCACACCTGTAATCCTAGCTACTTAGAAGTCTGAGATCTGAGGATCATGGTTCAAAGCCAGCCTGGGCAGGAAAGTCCGTGAGACTCTTATCTCCAATAAATCACCAGAAAACCGAAAGTGGCGCTATGGCTCAAGTGGTAGAGCACTTGCATTGAGCTGATGAGCCCAGGGACAGCACCCAGTCCCACAGAGTTCAAGCCCCACAACCAACACCAACAACCAAAAAACAAACAAACAAACAAACAAAAACATGGAAGTGGAGAGCCAATGGCTGACACCTACAAAGAAGGCTGAAATCTAGGATCACAATTCAAAGCCAGCCGGGGCAGGAAAATCAGTGAGACTCTTACCTTCTATGAATCACCAAAAAGCCAGAAATAGAGCTGTGGCTCAAGGGGTAAAGCGCTATCCTTGAGCAAAAGATGTTCAAAGGACAGCACCGGGTCCCTGAGTTCAAGTCCCAGGCCCAGCCAAAAATAAAAAATTACAATATAAAGGATGGGATTTGGAGAATGGGTGACTATGGCACAAGACTTGCCACATGAAAAGCAGCACCAGAGGTGAAGCGGCCATGTGAACGGCACATGTGCTTCCTCCCAGTCTTCAGCTCAGAGGGGAGGCTGTTGGCTTCTAAGCACAAAGTCTAATGAGAAGTCACCAGCCAGCGCACCCACTAGAGGAGGGGAAAGATGCACTAGGGACACTAAGCCTGGAATAGCCTCCACCCCACCCCAACCCTTCCTCTGCAGAGGAATGGTACTGGAGGAAAAGGAAAGGTGAGAAAAGGGAGTAAGCTCCCATCCAGGATGAAAAGACAGCTCCTGACAGCCACGCAACACTGCATTGGTATGTGGCCACAGGGAAAAGCATGCCACTCTAGATTCAGAGCCCCTTTACCCATTTGTTTCCAGACAGAAGGGCCTAACACAGGGCAGATCAAGTCTAAAGGTCCCTCACTCTCAAGTTCGGAGGAATCTCCTAGATTCAGATGATAGTGCTCTAAGGTAACTTCATGTACTACAAGCACTTGGTGACAGGGACCGAGTCTGAATAAAGAAAGGAAG
>NW_012272967.1:0-1274 GCF_000151885.1 Dipodomys ordii
CTTTTTTCTTTTTGCTTATGTGGTGCTGAGGAATCGAACCCAGGGCCTCAGGCATGCAAGGCAAGCACTCTACCACTGAGCCACCTTCCCAGCCCAGTTTCTTATAATTATTCAATTTTAAAACTTCTAAAATATTAAAGGTACCTTTAAAAATAAACATTCTGTCATCATAAAGTGACATTATCTTGCAAAATAATTTTGACAGTATGTTTTGACCTATTTATTTTTATTTTTTTGTGCAGGAACTTGAGGTTTTGTGATCCTTCCTAACTCTTCCAGTCATGGCTGGACTTCCAGTGTAGATTTGTTTGTTTGTTTGTTTGTTTTTGATCTGGTCGTGGGGCCTGAACTCTGGGCCTGGGTGCTGTCCCTCAGCTCTTCCGTTCAAGGCTAGGGCTCTACCACTTACTTGAGCCACAGTGCCACTTCCGGCTTTTTTCTTTTTGCTTATGTGGTGCTGAGGAATCGAACCCAGGGCCTCATGCATTCAAGGCAAGCACTCTACCACTGAGCCACCTTCCCAGCCCCTCTTTTTTTCCCCCGATAATTGACATAGAATCTTGTAGACTTTTCTACCTGATCTGGCTGCAAAATGAGAATCTCAGATCTCAGCTTCTGAGGAGCTAGGATAACAAGTGTGAACGATTGGCATCAATCTCCATCTTTCTTTGGATTAATATTTTCCTATTTTTTTCCTTATTTTCCCTCTATTTTATTTTGGAAGTTCATTATACTTTTACTTTTTTGTCTTTCTTTTTCTTTTCTTGTCTTTTTAATCATTTGATTTTTTTTTCATTGTGAAAATACCATACAGAGGAGTTACAATTACATGGGCAAGATAACGCGTACATTTCTTATCAAGCATTGTTGCCTCCTCCTTTTGTTCCCCGTCTCATCCCTTCCCATACGCCCCCCGCCACCCACCCGATCCTCCCCCGTCCCACCAAAGTTGTAAAGTTCGTTTTTCCACATAACGACTTGTACATCTCATTGTTGCAATGGGTCCACCTGTATCCCTATTTAAACCGTTTGTTTTTGCACTTCCCCTCCACAAATTATACCGACAACAAATGCAGTGAAAGCAGGGGTTATACCCTGGGGGAGGGACAGACAAAACAACAGAGAAATCATCTTATAAATGTGTTAGAATCAATTGCATGAAAGAAAAAAAACATTTGGATACTTATCTTGGGGTTCATTTCCCTAACATCAACTTATCTGACCTTTTCTGCTTGACTCAGACATACACTGGTTATTGCAAATAAGGGAAACCA
>NW_012272968.1:0-1564 GCF_000151885.1 Dipodomys ordii
TTGGGGGGAAGGGGGGAGGCTGGGAAGGGATGTGAAGGGTAAACCAAAGGAGGAGGCTGCAATGCTTGGTAAGAAATGTACGCATTACCCTACCCATGTAATTGTAACCCCTCTGTACAGTATGTTCACAAATAAAAAATAAAAAAAAATAAAAAGAAATGTAAAAAAAAAAATAGTGTTTGATTCAGCTGCTATGGGAAAGTCAATCCATAAAAGCCAAGTAGAAAATTTCCACACAAATTAAAGCAGCCTTGAGATGATATTCAACATCTAAATGTCCATCAACAAGTAAATGGATATGTCTGATATGCACACAATGTGTGTATGTAATGCATATGTTGTGTATATATGTATATATATATATATATATGCGATATAAAGTAATGAAGTTCTATACTATTCTACAATCTAGATGAAATGTGAAAGCTTTATGCTAAAAAATGGCCAATAAAAGGACAAATATTGTATTATTCCACTTTTGAAAAGATTTAGGGAATGAAAACAGAATAGAGGGGATGGGAGGTGAGGGGAATGGGATTATTGCTTAATGATTACAGTTTCTACTTGGGTGATGAAAAAGTTTTAGAATTAAAGATAGTAGCGATGGTTGCACATCACTGAATGTAATGAATGCCACTGTATTACACATGAAAAAAGGGTTAGAATTGGGGCTCAGCATACAGCCCAGTTGTGGAGCACTTCCATGAACTGGCCCTGGATTTGATCCCCAGCACATCCCCCATAAAACAAAACAAAACAAAAAAACAGCAAAGTCAAAAATGGGAAGTTGGCTCAGTGGTAGAGCGCTTGCCTTGCATGCCTGAGGCCCTGGGTTCGATTCCTCAGCACCACATCAGCAAAAAGAAAAAAAAAGCCAGAAGTGGTGCTGTGGCTCAAGTGGTAGAGCGCTAGCCTTGAGCTGAAGAGCTGAGGGACAGTGCCTAGACCCAGAGTACAAGCCCCACGACTGGACCCCCCCCAAAAATGGCAAATATTATGTTATAGATATTTTACCATAATTTTGAAAATGTAACCATGGCTCAAAGCTAGCCCAGACAGACAAGTCCACATGACTCTTATCTCCAATTAACCACCCAAGAGCCAGCTGTAGAGCTGTGGCTCAAGTGGTAGAATGCTAACCTTGAGGGATTGCCAGGGACAGCAGTCGGGCTATGAGTTCAAACTCCAGGCCCAGCATTAAATACGTAATACCATCAGGCACTATTGAAATGTGCATTTTTGAATGGGTAAACTATAAGATATGTGAATTATATATCTCAATAAAGCAATTTTTAAAAATTATTATTTATGTTTCAGAGCCTGGAGATCTTGCTCTGGCTGGCAATCTTTGCTCCATTAGGGTTTCCTCTAGTCATCCTGTACCAGCCTTTTCTGTCAGACATCTAGCATCTTACTTATTTGTACACTTACTAAACAATTACTCTTGTTTGTTTATTTTGGGGGGGGTCCGGTCGTGGGACCTTGAACTCTGGGCCTGGGCGCTGTCCCTCAGCTCTTCAGCTCAAGGCTAGCGCTCTACCACTTGAGCCACAGCACCACTTCC
>NW_012272969.1:0-4070 GCF_000151885.1 Dipodomys ordii
TTTTGGCTTTCCTAGTATAGAAATTCCTAACCTATTCTTTTTTTTTTTTTTTTTTTTTTTTTGCTTTAAGGTCTATCTTTAGGCTTGAACTCAGGGCCTGAGCACTGTCCCTAAGCTTTTTTGCTCAAGGTTGAGCCATAACTTCACTTCAGGCTTCTTGGTGGTTAATTGGAGATAAGAGTATCATGGACATTACTGCTTGGGCTGACTTTGAACTGTAATCGTCAGATCTCAGACTCCTCAGTAGCTGTGGTTACAAGCATGAGCCATTGATGCCCAACTTCTAACATGTTCTTGACTATGTGTTAGAGTTAGACACCTGGAGCAGGAGGAATAAACAAGAACATACAAAGCTTAGTAATTAAAGGGTTGCCTGAGAAACAGACTCTTCCAACACCACTCTCTACTGACTCACTAAGGAACAAGTGCAGAGTATTTCTGGTTTTTCTTTACTCCTATTATAATTAGGCAAAAACTGGTCTGCCTTTAAGAAAGTGGATCATAATTTTCCATGCTACACTTATTTTAAGTTTTATTAGATATGAGTTGGGAGCCATAGAAAATTTAAAAATAAGTCTTACTCTTATCTGACGTATCTTCAAATTTCAAGGTATACTTTTGCAGATCAATCCTATTTAGTTTCAAATAGGAAAAAAAAACTCCCCAGAATTCATCTTGCAATTAAGAACTTTTCTTCTAGTCACCCCCAAAAAGTAAGTAAACCTGTGGTCTTGTGGTTCATTTTTAGATTTTTGGTTAGCTGCTTGCTTGATGCTTCTATTTGAGAACTTTAATATATCAAATGTAGTTTTTTTATATAGGTAGATTTTCAAAATCAAAATTTTTCCTTTAAAACAAAGCTCATATCTGTGGTAGAACAACACAATTAGAAATGACATTCATCTATCATTTTGGAAATAATTTTTTTAATCTGTGCATTTCACTTTTGTATTGGATTTAAGTCAGCCGTGCCATTCATTAAAAAAAGACACCATTTGTCCAGTAAGAAGTAATTTTGTAATTTTGGTTCTCATAAGGTATATGTGGAGCTGAAGCATTCTTTGCATGGCTTCTAGTTGTCTCCTGTAAACTGTCAATATTTTGTAGTGCTGGCTCTTGGTGGCAGGTAGCCAGGTCTGGTTGTCAGTTTGTCTCTACTTTACCTCTGAATAAAGGATGTTTTACACTTTTTTGCTTTCTAGGGTGTGAAGATTTTTGACATCATCTCTAAGCAGAGAATCACCAATGTGCCACGGGATGATATAAGTTTGCGCCCAGATATGTATCCTTGCAGTCTCTGCTGGAAGGACAGTGTGACACTGATTATTGGCTGGGGAACCTCTGTCAAGGTGGTGTTGCTTGCTAGTCCTTGCAATAAGTCTTTGTTGTTGTAGGTCTGTTGAGAGTGGTCTAAAGGCATGTTAGCTCCTGATTGGCTTCCCAGAGCCCATTTTAATCTGAATATTATGATAATGTGCTAATCGTTGAGTGCCCGAATTCTTTCAGTTGTATATGTTTTAAGACATATTTCTTTCTGAAGCTGTGTAAATCTGAACTTTCCTATGCTAAATATGGTACTGTCTCTTTAAATCTTCTGTTGATGCTGTTGTTTTAAATTTTCTCCAGCCCAGTTGCGGTGCCTTAGCTATTTGTAGAACATGTGAATTAGTTCTGTTGGTTAATCAGGTTTCCCTCTCTGTTATTTTATTTCCCTTAGCTTTGACCCTTGGCTTCTTCATCTTGAGTTATTGATGGTAGGGAGAAAAGGTTAAAACTAAATCATTCTGCTTGCTTGGTAATAACTTGATGGAGGAGAAGCCTAGACTTATTATCAGTAATAAGATTTGGGAATAGTTTCTAGCATACAATTATCCGACCCTTGTGTGCCTTAGTGTATGAAATTCATCTCTTGTACAAAAGAGGCCTCAGAGCTCATTCACATTTCCTTCATGCCCACCAGTGCCTCAGTTACTATAGATATGATACACTAGAAGTTGTTTGCTTCCTTTTGTAAATATATTACTTAAACAAAATAAACTGAAAAGTAGATGAAATAAAAATAGTATGAGGAGTCTGGTGGCAACGCTTAAGTGGTAGAGCACTAAACTGACAAGTGCCAGGACCTGGTTCAAAACGCAGTACTACCAAAAAAAAAAAGGAGCCTTATATTTTTATACTCATGGGTTTCTGCCTTCCATCAGACAAAGTGAATTTTCTCTCTCTCTGTCTCATGCACTCCAAAAGTTGCAGCAGTGGTGCTAGATGGTATTTAACCAAACTAATCAGGAAACCTTAAGTGTTTTTGTTCACTGTGGCTTTATCTAAGCAGAAGTCCTGGAAGTTTTGTATTCAAGTTTATTGACTGTGCTTTGAAAGAAAGATTGAAATAAAAAACTAAAGCTCAAAAAAGAGGTCAATCAGTATTTAAGTAAGTGATAACAGTAACTACTTAGTATTTAAGTAATTTGTAGTAAATTGTTATGTTAATGCCAGTAACTACGCAGAATAGAAGGCTGGTAAGTGGTATTGTCTGTGCTAGGACACTGAATAATGCCTGAATAATGCCTGTTTTCCTTTGGAGTTTTTCTCTTAGAATTTTTCTATAGTGTAGCTGTACTTAGGGAAACAGCTATAAAATACTACTATCTAAAAGAAAAATAAAATTGGATCACTGACACAGCTTTTGAGGGTTGATAATTGAGATTTCAGTCTTGCTGAACTTAAAATTTCTTGTTTCTCTTTATAAAATTGAGTAGGTTCTCTTTAGAAAGTATACCACAGAAGATATAAAATAGTGTTACCAACCTAAGCAAACATTGTTAACACACATGGATTGTTTGTGTTTATGTATGTGAGAGGGGGAGGGAGAGAGGGAAAGTAGACATATTGAGCTATAGATTGGGATGCTTTATTTCTATACCATATGTGTATATTTCTACCCCAGCTTCCACAATGTAATTTAAAACAAGTCAGTAAACTTTGCCTGTACCTTTTACCTGGTAGTAAAAATATCAGTCTGCAGACCACCCACTATTCTGTTGCTTTCTTATCTTAAAAAATATGTGAAAATTATTCTTACCTTATGGGCCATCACAAAAACAGGTTAAGGGCTGGTGGTTAAATTATGTAATGTACTGATGATAATATATATGAGTTAGAAGGATGTGTGCCACTTTTGATCTAATGTGGACGTGGTGATCCACCATGGTGATTTGCTATTTTAAGTCATGTACTTACGCTGAAATTTTGTTTAAATGGCAATAGAAATACAGTCATAGATCACTTACTAACAGGGGTGAATTCTGAGAAAACATCATGGATGGTTTTCTCATTGTGTGAATGAAACAGGGTATATTTGGACAAAGTTCGATAGCCATAATATCACTAGGTAGTAGAATGTGGAGGGACACAGTAGTGTATATGCCCTGCACAGGACTGTAGGCCTTAAATAGAGCTTCAGAGAATGGTCAGTAGAAACATATCAAAGCTTTCTTAAAGTTCTCTTTTCTTCTTTGTCCTTAAAAATAACTGCTAGGGAATATGGCTACTGATTGCCACATTGAAATAAATTTCTATCATTTGATTTCTAGGATAGATTGTATTTCCCCATGTCTGTGTGGCTAATTTAGCCACATTTACATCGAAGAATCTCCCATGAGATGCAAAGAATAATCTGTGCATTTGTCTTCCAGATCTGCTCAGTGAAGGAAAGACATGCCAGTGAAATGAGGGATTTGCCCAGTCGCTATGTTGAAATAGGTATGGCTTCCTTACATATCTTCTGTTGAGTGCAAACTTGCAATGATCATCTACTTTGTCAAGTAGAAATCTAAGCCATGTTGCTCTTCATCACAGTCATCTTTTGGTACTTTGATAAAGTAGATCTAGAAACTTTCAGGTTTTGAAACTTCATTCTGAGAACCTTCTCATTTAAAACAAAACCAAAAACAATTGTATTTCTTATTTTCAGACTTGAATTTTTTTTAATTTAATTTTATTTTATTTGTGAACATACTGTACAGAGGGGTTACAATTACATGGGCAGGATAATGCGTACATTTCTTACCAAG
>NW_012272970.1:0-1393 GCF_000151885.1 Dipodomys ordii
GTGGCGCTGTGGCTCAAGTGGTAGAGCACTAGCCTTGAACTGAAGAGCTGAGGGACAGTGCCCAGGCCCAGAGTTCAGGCCCCACAACCGGACCAAAAAAAAAAAAAAAAGTAGAATGGGGCAGACTAGTATCTAGTTGAACTTGGTTGATTTCCTTAAGTGACTTCCCTAAGAACCATCATTTCAAAAGTAGAAGGAAAGGCAAAATTATGGTAGTGAAAGTTCAATTTAGTTTATTTCATCTGTTAAATGGCAGCTCAATCTGAGATACAGTTTTATAAAATCATTTTAGTGAACATTTCATCCTGGTTCTCGCCTAAGCAGGCAGATGGCAGGATGATCACAAGCTGTGTGGATAGGTCTGTGGAGGAATGATCAGGCTTCCTGGGAGGTAAAAGGAAATCTGCTTCAGCTGCAAGAGGAAGGGTTTGTGCTAGACTTGATAAAAAGAACCCATCCGTCCATCCATCTATCTATAATAAACTTGCTTTGGCCTGTAAACTTTAGAGATA
Organism: Dipodomys ordii; assembly: GCF_000151885.1. NCBI lineage: Eukaryota > Metazoa > Chordata > Mammalia > Rodentia > Heteromyidae > Dipodomys > Dipodomys ordii. The sequence goes on from NW_012272970.1 coordinate 513, forward strand.
TGAATAGTCCTTAAACGGGTTTAGATGTATATATAAATTGGTCTTACTTCTGTAGTTGATTGGTAAGAAATCAGACATGTCTTTGAGTCCCAGTTTTTGTTTTGTGTGTGTGTGTGTGTGTGTATGTTTCTAAGATAGAATCAATTTTTGTTTTTGTTTTTGTGTGTGTGTGTGATTCTAAGACAGAATCTTGGTATGTTAAATTTCTAAGCTTGCTGTCTCAGCCTTGGAGCAGCTAAGACCATCTCGGCATGCCAATACACCCATCTAAGAAACCCCTCTTTCACGTACTCTCTGCCATTTCATTATTATAAAATGTAAGTTCCACATTCATTGTCTAATTTGCTCACTGAGAAATCTTCAGAACCTGGAGTAAAACAGGAACATAGCTCTGAATACTGAATGAAATCTGAGTACTCTTAAAGTGTTTTAAGACCACAAATCACAGCTAATCTACTATATTGACTCTAGCTAGCACCTTAAAATGGGATTTTTTAGAGAGGATGGTGGGGCTCTCTTGTATCCCTGAATTATTTGTTCTCTGTGTGAGTGTGTGCATGTGTGCACACACACATGCACATCAGTAACAGGGCTTAAACTCAGGGTCTCACACTCTTGCTCAGCACTTCAAATATGCAAACTACATGCTATCTTGTATATTTTGGGGGACTAGTGCCAACAGGGGGTTTATTTTTTTGGGTCCGGTCGTGGGTCCTGAACTCTGGGCCTGGGCGCTGTCCCTCAGCTCTTCAGCTCAAGGCTAGAGCTCTACCACTTGAGCCACAATGCCACTTCCGGCTTTTTTCTTTTTGCTTATGTGGTGCTGAGGAATCAAACCCAGGGCCTCAGGCATGCAAGGCAAGCGCTCTACCACTGAGCCA
>NW_012272971.1:0-1730 GCF_000151885.1 Dipodomys ordii
ATAAGGGAAACTATGAGACCTTAGACACATGAAGAAATGCTCAACCTCCCTAGCCATAAAAGAAATGCAAATCAAAACAACATTGAGATACCACCTCATCCCAGTTAGAATGGCTATAATCAAGAACTCTAATAACAATAGATGCTTGGAAGGGATGTGGACAGAAGGGAACCTTACTGCCTTGTTGGTGGGAGTGTAAACTTGTTCAACCACTCTGGAACAAAGTATGGCGGCTCCTCAAAAGACTCCACATAGAGCTCCCCTATGACCCAGAAATCCCACTTTGGGGCATTTACCCAAATGTTCATAAACAAGACCACACTAGAATCATCTTATTTCTAGAAATAATGGCTTTCTCCTCTCTTATCCGTCTCATATATCAGAGAACAATTTATTGCATTTTTCTTATATTGCTTTTTATTGTTGTTTTATTTTTATTCGATTTTCCTTGTATTGTCCTGTAATGTGTTAGCATCAGTCTATGCTACAGACTGCACTTGAAAATATTCTCCTTTACCTTATATGAACCCAAGGAGAGATAAATAAGGGACACTTTAAAGATTTATTTATCCCTGTCCTTGTCCCTAAATCACTACAGTGTGACTTTTAAGTGGGATTTGCTATTGATGGCATTTGTATCATAGCTCTAAGAAACTGTTAGGGCTGGGAAGGTGGCTCAGTGGTAGAGTGCTTGCTTTACATGCATGAGGCCCTGGGTTTAATTCCTCAGCACCACATAAGCAGAAAGCGGCACTGTGGCTCAAGAGGTAGAGCGCTAGCCTTGAGCTGAAAAGCTGAAGGACAGTGCCCACACCCTGAGTTCAGGCCCCACGACCAACCCCCCCCCCAAAAAAATTGAACAGGTTCCATTGTCAACAACAACAACAACAACCAAAGAAGAAGACTATAACTGTGTTCTGATAATGCATTTACACAGAAATGCAAAATTTAACTTAGATTCCATTCTCCATTCAAATTAGGCCAACAAAACTTTAAGACAACAACAACCATAATTAAGTTCTTAGTTCAGTTTTGCTTTGGATATTCTTCTTGTGTAAGAGCTAGGAAAAAAACTCATAATGAAGAAACGTATAATTAGGATTCTAATTGAGAGATTTAGTAGAATTGTATTGTCCTTTTCTAAGTTCCCAAAATTTAACAAGTAAAATTTAGTTATCAACATAGAAGTTATGGGAAGAAATAAAGCCAATAAGGGACTAACATGGAAAGAATTTTGTCGGTATAACCAATTATAAAAATAGTAAGCTTTTCCAATACCTGCTGTTATTAATCTCACAGGTCCTGGAAATACAATCATTATAATGATAAAGCGTCATTGTTAATGAAAATGAATATTACGTAGAAACTTCAACAAGGGAACTATTTATATGATAGGAATATTGCCTTTAATCTAATAAATGAACACTAGCTGTGAATGATGAGGATCAAAAGGAGGATAGAGTTTGGATTACCAATAAACTGTTTGACTGCTAATACCCCAGATGGTATTTTAGCATTCAGTTACTGTAGCTCACCCGAAATGAAAGTAAAAACTAGCTAATAACCATGGAGAAACAAGTTCTCTTTCGATGATAGCAGTATATACAAATAGATGATTTAAAAATATATAAGATTGGGCTGGGAAGGTGGCTCAGTGGTAGAGCGCTTGCCTTGCATGCCTGAGGCCCTGGGTTCGATTCCTCAGCACCACATAAGCAAAAAGAAAAAAA
>NW_012272972.1:0-5661 GCF_000151885.1 Dipodomys ordii
ACACACACACACACACACACACACACACACACACACACACAGAGTTCTGACCAACATTATATTGGAATTTTAACAAAAAATTACCAAAACTTTGTATGATATTTTCACGTTTAGATATGACAATGTCTCTTATGACCACCCACCCCAGTTAATCCTCCTGGAAGTTGTTCTAAGGAGTCTGGAAGAAACAGAGAACTCACCATCCTTTGCTTTGTGCCATCCACTTAAAAATGATACTCTTCAACACGGATGCTTCACACTTCTTGCCCTTCCTCAACCTTGTCTAGTGCAGATGATTCATGCCACCAAGGAGAGGCATGAATGAGCCTTTCCATGACATTTGGGCGAGTGACCTTGCAGAGCTGTGGTGACTCCAAGACCAGGGCACTGAGGCGCAGGTGGCGTTGGTTTAAATTATGAAAGTGTGTCACATTTCAGAGTTTGGGTGGCGCCCTGTGACCTCACAAACACAAGGTATTTGAGGTACTGCACAGCCCACTGAGACTTCACCAAGATGTCCACAGCATGTATGTGTCCACAACTGGCCGTTCCCTGGCCTGCCCCCTGCGATAAGTGGAGCTCACCCCACATTCTACACCAGGATCCGGGGCTAGTGTTACAACTAGAAGTCAGAAGATTGGCCATGCAAGGCAGCATTGCTTCATAGTTTGTCCTTGTTCCTTGCCCCTCTTGTCAGCAGAAATGACAAGAGTAGACTTAATTCCTGTCCCCGTCAGCACCGGTACCAGGTCTAGTGACCAGCCCTGACATTTCACCAACCTTCGCCATAAACTGAATTTAAAATAACTTTCGTAGGATAATTTAGATGATATCAATCTCTTCCCAGAGAAGGGCTCACACTTATAATCCTGGCTACACAGGAGGCTGAGATCTGAGGATCATGGTTCAAAGCAGCCCGGGAAGATTCTTATCTCCAAAGCAGCCCGTGAGACTCTTATCTCCAATAAACCACTCAGAAAACCAGAAGTGGTGCTGTGGCTCAAGTGGTAGAGTGCTAGTCTTGAGCTAAAAGTGCCCAGGCCCAGAGTTCAAGCCCCATGACTGACAAAAAAAAATAACTTCCAGAAATCCCTCAAGTAGCCCCAATACCCTTTGTTCCTGATTTATCTTTAGACACCCTCAGCACTCATCCATACCATCCAATCCCAGAGACTTTTAATCCATATATCTCATAACTACACCAACTTCTGGGGTGACTCCTAACCTTACCAGACTACGTCTCAGAGTTTAATAAGCACCATGGGAAAATAGCCTACCCCACTGGTGTTTTATTTGTCAGTCATGGGGCTTGAACTCAAATTCTAGGAGTTGTCCTTGAGCTCTTTCATTCAGGGCTAGTACTCTACCACTTTGAGCCATAGCACCAAGTCTAGTTTTCTGGTGGTTTATTGGAGATAAGAGTCTCATGAACTTTCCTGCCCAGGCTAGCTTTGAACCATGATCCTCAGACCTCAGCCTCCTGAGTAGCTAGGACTACAGGAGTGAGCCTCCAGTGCCCAGCCTACTCCACTCCTATTCACTCAAGGCTGAGTCTCTACCTCTTGATCCACACTGCTACTTGCCACCTTCCTATTGTACTCTTGATAAAGTAGGATGTTGAGGATGACTTTCTTTGAAAGTCAATGTGGCAACTATCTAAAAGCACTGTAAGTTTCCACATTTAATCTACTTCTCATAATCTACTTCTACATCCTAAGTCAGGCAAAAGATAGGGACTTTTAAAATACTTGAACAAGGGTATTCTTTGCCACAATATCAAGAGAGGGAAGGATAGAGTGGTAGAAGAGAGAAGAAAGGAAGAGAGATGAGGAAGAGAAAGAAAGAAAAAGAAAGAAGGGGTAGAAAGAGAAGGGAGAAGAAAGAGAGACAGAGGTAGAGAAAGAAAAGAAAGAAGAAAGGAAACAGAGACCAAGGAAGAAACAGAGACAGCCAGAGACACACACAAAGAGCTACAGAGGCATAAAGAGCACAGCCCCATTTGTTCCCAACAAAATCCCAAGCACACCCTGCCCAAGGGCACTCAAATTCTGAGCAATCCTCACAGACAAATGCAATAAGTAATGATTTCTTTCCTGACTCCTCTTTGCAAAGTCAGCAGAATGGGGGTGGGGGGGGAGAGTAATGGGTGGGTTCATTCACCAAGCTTCGGAAGCTGCAGGATAATGATGGTTTGCTGCAGGCTGCAGGGGTTCTGGGGGTTGTAGAGATGACTGGGGGGTGCCTTCCAGCTACCTGAGCTCACATCCCGATAGGAGACAGCACAGAGCCCTTCCACTGAAGAAGGACGTCTGGAGTGATGCAAAGGCCAGGCCAATCTCATTACACCCCTGTCTTGGGACAGGCAATGAGTTTCTGCCTGTTCCCTTTTTTGCCCATCCCAGTCTTTCACCCCATTGTCGCTCTCTACCAGCATCTCTGCCAACTCCCACCCTCAGCCCTCCAAGAGAGCCTGTGGCCCCACCGCAAATGGATAGCACAGTGAGCCATCTTTCCATTACCAAACCTCAGAGAGTCAAGAAAACCATCTCACAGAAGCAGCCAGAATGTCAGCGGGACACAGATCCCGCACGTACAGCTCATTTAGACGTTCAGTAATTAAGACCCAGCCTAGCACAGGCTGATTAAAGGTTCTCAGCAGATGGTAGATGAGGTCAAGGCTTTTGTCAAGAAAAAGTAGCAGCGAGCTGAGAAGGGCCCGTCCTCAGAGTCAGGCTGGTGAACAATATGATGCCATCATACACTTTCAGCCATGAGGCACCTGCCCAGCTGGGCTCTGTTGAGATGTTGGGTCATTCCTATCCCATAAGGAAAAGCAGGGGGAGATACACAGGTGAGGGAAAAACACAGCTATGGAACCAGTGCCTCTTGACTTCGCCACTGTGTCATGTGAGCAATGAGGAGAGCTGAAATCAGAACCAAAACCCATGTTCTTACTACCTAAATTGTGTACAGAGTTAGACTTCGTTATCAGTGACAGGTGCCTGATTGTCTATGCCATTCCTATAGGATAGACTCATTTTATAGTAGAAAGCACCACGAACTCTCCACCCGACTGGCCAGGTTCAAATCCCAGCTGCGTTACCTAAGTATCACTATTCCACAATACTGTGAAATATGTGAAATTTATGTAATCACCTAATCTCAATTTTAAAAAAAAAGAAAGAAAAAACAAAAAAAGAAAGTTTTCCAACCTCTCCGTTCCTAGACATTCTCCTCTGTAAAGCAATAACTGTAGTATCTATAAGAAAGGATTATAGAAACATTGACAGCATTCACACCTGCAAAGAGCTGAGAAGTGTCAGCACACATTAAAAAAAAAGGGTAACAAGATGACCAAGGGAAAAAGACCCCTGGAAAGCCTTCAAATAGCCTCATGTCTAGATAAGAAAGGATGAACCTAGTTTAAGTATGAAGTCACTTTAGTCATTATTCGATCGTGATGACCAAACTAGCAGATTTTGACATTCTGGCCAATGACAACTGTACATATTGAGTAAATCTGAGTAAAATTTCCATTGCAGATGGAAAAAAATTACTTTTCAACAACAACAATCAAAAATATGCTACAGAAATATAAATAGTCTGAACATTTCGGAGAGCGTATAACCCAGCTGTGATCCTTCTCCCAAAGCCATTGGTCAACAAATAAAGGCAGAATCAGGAAGGAAAATGCCAAACAAATATCCAGAGGATGTGTACACAACTCCCAGAAATTCTAACTGCTTTACAAGTTTCAGCTAATAATTTGTTGGACTGGTTTATGTTGAGCATTCTAGAACTGATTTTCCTGCTCCCTCATCTATCTAAATTTACTTCTTTGTGATAAGTTTTTATACTTGAGGGTTTTGTCATTTTTTTCATATCTTTCTCCCCCTTGTAAAAAGTAAAAGTGCATATGAGCATGGAGTTCATTACTATACCTGACATCATGTTTCTCTCTGTCTCTCTCTCTCTCTCTCTCTTGCCTGAATATTTCATTGTAATATTGAAATTTAAGTCTTTTATTTCTTTCATGTCCCACTTCAACTGAATGTTCAGAGATGATCTGAGCAAAGGTTACACACTGGTATTATGGCAATTGCAAGAGTGAGTGAAATCCATTACCTTCCTCAGACTACTATAAGAAGAAAGTAACACAATGCTATAGACAGGAAGTATGCTTAGGATGGAACATTTTAAAACAAAATCCCTATTCTACTGCTCATCATCACTACGAGCAGGAGATTTCCATAATCATCAGATTATCCATCTTACAATGTGGGAATATAAACTTTGACAAAATTGTGATATTTTAGAGACTACACACATACACACACACATGAAAAATACTATGGTCTATTCCATTTGCGAACTACTTACTACATGTTAGCCTGTTCTTTGAGACTTGAATAAAATAATCTTATGCAATGCAGTTTCTCTCTCTCTCTCTCTCTCTCTCTCTCTCTCTCTCTCTCTCTCTCTCTCTCTCTCACACACACACACACACACACACACACACACACACACCACAAGAAATGAATGATCAATTGGCAAAACTTTCCTACCTTCTGGCCTCTTTGGAGGTCCTATTTTCAATTTGTATTCACTCACTTGAAATGATTGCATGATGATGGCATTAATTCAAATAGACAAGAGAGAGGTCTGGAAGTGTATATTTGTTCATTGCTTGTACAATAATTCAGTGTAGAGGCCATATACCAAAGTATGTTTTTTTAAAGTGGACACGGGAATATGCAGAGAACTTTCTCCAAAAAGAAGTTTCTTTTATGACATAGCTCGAGTGGAGGCTTGTCTTGCAAGTGTAAGTCCCTTAATTCAAGCCTCAAATACTACCAAGAGAAAGGAAAAGAGAAAATGAAGTAGGGATAAATGGAGGAGAGGAAGGGAGTGAAGGAAGGAGACAGAGGAAGGGATGGAGGGACTGAGGGAAGAAACGTAGTTTCTAAATGCGGAACAATGCCAATATTGAAGGCATGTAAAATGTTCCTTCATCAAACCTAAACTGTTGTACTTATTTTAATCCATTTTGTGGGTTTACCTCCATAATACACCTGATCAGAAAGAGCAATAAAATACACTCCCTTATTTCTTCTCCCCAAATCTCACTCTGCATTTCTCTGCATTTGTAGGCTGATATGGCAAGTCAGGTAAGCTCTTGGGCATCTTCCATGTTAGGTATTTGACCAAAATTGCCTGAAAAGCATATTTGCACCTCCACATTGGCCCCCATCTCCAAAACCCTGCAAACTACTCTCTTCAGCATCTGTACCCACCATCTAGAACTCACCTTCGTTCCAAAAATCCACCTCATGCAGCCTTGGTTACAATCATAGACTTTGTATTTCTCAATCACCTTCACTTAAAACCTCACAAATTAGGTAGACAGTCTCCAAGATGGCTCCTGTGGTCTTCTCCGCCTCTTGAGACATACATCCATATGTAGTCCTGTGCTTATCAAGAGCAGATAGCGTAAGGTTTGGCACACAATTGTCAGTATTAGGTTGGAAATTGAACATTCTTTTTTTTGGGGGGGTCCGGTTATGGAGCCTGAACTCTGGGCCTGGGCGCTGTCCCTCAGCTCTTCAGCTCAAGGCTAGCATTTTACCACTTGAGCCACAGCGCCACTTCCGGCTTTTTTCT
>NW_012272973.1:0-3193 GCF_000151885.1 Dipodomys ordii
CCGGTTCATTCCCTGGTCCCCCGCTCCCCGGCTTCCCGGCGGCTTACGGGGGACCTCGGCCCGGGACCCTCGGGGACCCTTCCCTCCTGCCCCAAGGGCCGCCCTGCGCTCGGCGGGATGACTCCGTGAAGGGGCGGTGCCCGAGGGCGGAGCCGAGGTTCGGGTCCGGACGTGGCCCGCCTGGCCGCGTGCTGTGGGGTGCGCCCCACACTGCTCCCCGAGTGGGTGGGACCCCTGGTCGGCCTGGGCCTCTCAGGCCCTTTGAGTTCCTCTATTTTTATTTTTTGGTCGGTCGTGGGGCTTGAACTCTGGGCCTGGGCGCCGTCCCTCAGCTCTTCAGCTCAAGGCGGGCGCTCTACCACTTGAGCCACGGCGCCACTTCCGGTTTTTGAGTGGTTTATGGGAGATGAGAGTCTCATGGGCTTTCCTGCTCAGGCTGGCTTTGAACCGTGGCCCTCAGATCTCAGCCTCCAACGCCCCACCGAGGCTCAAAGTGGTGAAGCGCTGGCCTGGAGCAAAAGAGCTCAAGCCCCACTACCGACCAGTCCCCTCACCCCCAAAACTAGAAGTAGACGTGTGGCCCAAGGGTGCGCGAGGCCTTGAGTTCAGACCCCAGAAACGGCCCAAAAGAAACGGGGTGTGGGGTGGAGGATGGACTCCGGGCCCCCCCTCTGCTCCCCGACAGAACCGAGGCGGGAGCAGGGCAGATCTGATCGGGCGGGCGCTGGTAACTACCAGGCGTGGTGAGGGTCGCACCCAGGGTGGGGCTTGTGTAGGTGACCCCGAAAGATGCAGGGGCGCTAAGTGCCTGGGGTCGCGCGCCTTCCTCTCCCGCTCGCCATTATTGTCTTCCCGCCAGTGACAGCTGTCCGCCCCTGCGGTCGGGGCGCGCCCTTCTCCACGCCCTCCCCGCCCCCCGGGGGTGCTGGAGCCCCGGGCCCTCCCCCCCCTCTCCGATCCCCTGCACCGAGCCCTGGGGTGCTGGGGGGTGCGGTCACCCTCGCGCCCCAGGTCCTGCGGGCTCGCGGAGCCGCGGCCTGGGAAGAGGAAAGGACGCGGTGCGCGCGGGCTGCGGACGCGGGGCTGCGAGAGGAGGGCGGCGGGGACGGGGAAAGGAGGCCGTCCATCCGATCACAGCAAGTAATGCTTATAGAAATGAACTCCAGGAAGCGCGAACGAGAGAGGTTTGTCCCCGGCTGGGAACGTGGTTCAGTGGTAGAGGGCTCGCTTAGCCTGCAAGAAGCCCCGGGTTCGATTCCTCAGTACCACCTACACAGAAAAAGCTGGACGTGGAGCTGTGGGTCAAGCTGTGGCATGTACACACACACACGCACAAGCATGCACGCCGGGGTCGGTCTGCCATTTGGAGACAGAGGCCTGGAGCAGCGGTTTCCCCGGAGTGGAGACGGGGGCCCCGGCTGGCCGCCCAGGGCCCAGCGGCGGACGACCCTCCTCTCCTCCCCCCGTGCGACCCCCGCTCCAGACTCCGGGAGAGATCGGCGAGGATCCCCCCCCCCCTTACCGCAGCACTTAAAATGGAAATGCGCAACTGCGCGTCCTGATTAGCCGCGGGGTCGCTAATTACCGCCGAAGCCATTCATTAGGCTGTCAGCGCGGGCGCTGCGGGGTGCGCAGCCTCGGCGGGGGTAGCGGGGGGGGGGACAGGGGAAGGGAAGGGGGGGCGGCCGCAGACACGAGAGAGCTGGGGAGGCCAGAAAGAGCCCAGAGTACCTGGGACAAGGGAGAAACTCACCAGGCTGGGAAGGGAGGGTGGAGAGGAAAGGATGGCGGGAAAGCGGAGTGGGGACCCCCGCCAAAACGCAGGAGCCTTGGGGAAGGAGACAAACGCCTAAGGATGGAGAGAGGAGGCTCATCTGAGAAAGCGGGTCATCCCAGCAACGCCGGAGGCTGAGGTGTGAGGATCAAGGTTTGAGGCCAGACAGGAAAGTCCGTGAGTACAGGTGTGTGTCAAGTGGTGGAGCGCCAGCCTGGAGTGAAACTTAGGGGCAGCAGTGAGGTCATGAGTTCAAGTCACAGGACCGGCAAAAAGAAAAGAAAAGGAAAAGGAAAGGAAAAAAAAGGAACAAAAGGACATTATTCTGAAAGATTAAGGTGACAGTCAAAGACTGCAGGGTCCTAACTCTAAGATTAGAGGGTTTTTTTCCCCCCATTTGTATGTTTAAGTGTAAATGTATTTTGTCAGCTTGATCTCTGGTCCTGGAGCTGTCCCTGAACTTTGTTGCTCTAGGCTAGGGCCTCTACCATTTGAGCCACAGCTCCATTGCTGGCTTTTTTGGCGGTTAACTGGAGATGACAGTCCCCCAGATTTTCCTGCCTGGACTAGCTTCAAACCTTGATCTTCAGATCTCAGGCTCTTGAGTAGCTAGGATTACAGGTGTGAGCCACCAGTACCTGGCTCTGTAATTTTTTTTTTAATAACCTGTAAGAAGTCAGTACACTGGTTTGTCACATCTCTACCACACTTATTTTTTGTTGCTCTACTTGCAAAAGAAAGAACTACTAAAATGCTAGTGGCTCATGCCTGCAATCCTAGCTATTCAGTAGGCAGACAAATCCAAGAAATTCTTGTTTGCAGTTAAGCAGCAAAAAGCCAGAAGTGGAGACATGGTTCAAGTGGTACAGTGCCAGCCAGAGAAGAAAAAGAAGAAAAGGAAGAGGAGGAGGAGGAGGAGCACAAAGCAAGAGCAATGAGCCATTCAGTTCAAGCCTTAGTACCAGCACCAAAAACAAAGAGTCTGAATAAATGAGATATAGACCCTGGAGTTAAGGCCTCATTAGCTTCTTCCTGCCCCTTTGTGACCTTGCAAGATTTTCTTCCTCTCTGGGCCCCGGCTTTGCTTGTCATCTACAAAAGGGGGCACATTGTAGTAAACTGCTACAAAGAATGGATGGAGAAAGGCGACACTCTTTGAGCCTTGGGTACCAAGGCTGTTGGCTGTTTATCACTTTTCACAAGTATTCGTGCTTAATATAAATTTTAAAAATTGTACAAGGGAGCCGGGCGCTGGTGGCTCACGCCTGTAATCCTAGCTACTCAGGAGGCTGAGATCTGAGGATCGCAGTTCAAAGTCAGCCCGGGCAGGAGAGACCACGAGACTCCTATCTCCAATAAACCACCAGAAAACCGGAAGTGGCGCTGTAGCTCAAGTGGTAGAGCGCTTGCCTTGAGCTG
>NW_012272974.1:0-1426 GCF_000151885.1 Dipodomys ordii
TTCTTTTTGCTTATGTGGTACTGAGGAATCGAACCCAGGGCCTCATGCATGCAAGGCAAGCGCTCTACCACTGAGCCACCTTCCCAGCCCCTCCAATACTTTTTACCAGGGCTGGTCTCCAAGTGCCTTCCTAGTAGTTAAGGTTACAAGTGTGAGCCACCTCACCACACCCAGCTAATCCATACAACTTTTATTTTCTCCTTATGGCACATTTATAACTCTCACTCCAAGGCAGATTTTATTACATGAAGGTATGTGCATTTAAAGTATGATTTCAGCCACTGACTGTAGAAAAGGCGTCCTCCAACCTTGTCTTACTTACCCATGGACCACAGGACACGCAAAGTACTTTTACATATTCATTTGATTATGGCATTACCTGTGTGCCCCAGTTTGGAAACTTCCTCAGTGTCTTAGACAATAGCTTGGATTAAATTGGTTCTTGATTGTGTGTGTGAAGGGGGGGAGGGGAGAAGAGCAAGAGAGAGAGAGAGAGAACCAGAGAGAGTCCTGAGGTTTGAACTCAGGGCTTGGGCACTGTCCCTGAGGGTCTTTTGCTCAAGGCTGATACTCTACCACTTGAGTCACAGCAATAACTACTCACAGTTGCTGCTCTCCTTCCTTCCCTTTCTCTATTCTTAATTATTTATAATAGTAATGATAGTTCGACTCAGTACTATGATTTGCTCTCCTAGATTTTTTTTTTCCCTTCAAGGCTAGCACTCTACCACTTGAGCCACAGCTCCACTTCCAGTTGTTTGTGTGTGTGTGTGTGTGTGTGTGTGTGTGTGGTTAATTAGAATAAGAGTCTCAGGGACTTTTCTGCCTCAGTTAGCTTCAAACAGTCTTCTTCAGATCTCAGCTCCTGAGTAGCTAGAATTACAGAGTGAGCCAGCACCAGGCTTGATGCTATTTACCACACAGGAAATGGCCTAAAACTACAGGGTTATAAACAGCCGGGAGGAAACCTTTTTAAGAAATTTCTGAAGTATGTGTGGGAAAGTGTCTGGGTGAAGCAGGTAGGCTTGGAGCCCCTGGATGAGTCATTTTTATCTCATGGAAACCAGTTTCATCTTGACTCAGTCAAGAAAATAGCTTCCTCAAAGACTGCAGGGTATACTATAGTGAATCTAACATCTCCAACGCACAGCTCCAGCTTCTTTCCTAGCTCTGGGACTCAAACCATGAAGTCCAAAGCAAGACAACATTGTGTTCTTGGAAGATTCAAGCGCTAACATGTGTACCTACAGCCACTCCCCCCAGCTCAGGCCTGGCCAGTGGAAAAGCCCCAGGGAAAGAAAGAAGGTATGGGAAGAAAGTTAGGGAATTTCATTGCTTAACTTCAAGTGCCAGAGAGACTATCTTTCCAAATTCACCCAATTAAAGTGTCATTGCTGGGCTGGGAAGTTGGCTCATTGGTAGAGCG
>NW_012272975.1:0-1654 GCF_000151885.1 Dipodomys ordii
TTTTTCTTTTTGCTTATGTGGTGCTGAGGAATCGAACCCAGGGCCTCAGGCATGCAAGGCAAGCGCTCTACCACTGAGCCACCTTCCCAGCCCCATGAGTACATTTTCTAGCGAGCATTGTTACCCCCTCCTTTGTTGTTCTCCCACTATCCCTTCTTTCCTCCACCTCCCTCATTCTCCACCCCCCCCCAGAAGTTGTAAAGTTCATTTCTAACATAGTGTCTTGTGGGTATCATTGTTGCAATGGGTTATCCTGTGTCCTTGTTTCAGTGTTTTGTTATCCCCCTTCTCCTCCCCAAATTAAATAAATATATATACAAGATGTAGGGTACAAAAGTCAAGTACGATGACAGGGTATATACCATACAAAGGAAATAAAAAATCACCATATAGTATATTAAAAAGAACAATAACAAAGAAAAGACTTCTGTGTCTGTATCTTGGGGGTTATTTCATTAGCATCATCTTATATGGACATATGTACATAGCTTTGGAGTTTTTCTGTTCATCTGATAAAATTATCCTAGAAGTATATTAATTATTGCAAATGAGGAAACCATGGAACCTATATTTCAGCATTTCTGTGGTATTAAAACAAGTTTTTAACTCTTAATATCTTTTTCAGACCTTGTTTTTTTGATGATATTCTGAATCTTTTCTCATAAACTCTTTGTAAGTTTTGAAACTAATGACTAACTGGGGAGATGATGGGTGATGAATAGCTTTCTTTTGACAATGTAACTTGAAAGTTTCTTGCTATTTATGGTAAACGAATAGCAGTTGTATTTTTAATATCTTCTCACCTTATATCTTAGTATGAACAGCTAGAAAAAACAATGAAAATTTAGCACTCAAGAATATTCTTTTTTGGGGGGAGGGGTTCCAGTCATGGGCCTGAACTCTGGGCCTGAGCACTGTCCCTCAGCTCTTCAGCTCAAGGCTAGCACTCTACCACTTGAACCATAGCACCACTTCCAGCTTTTTTTTCTGGTTATGTGGTACTGAGGAATCGAGCTCAGGGCCTCATGCATGCAAGACAAGCACTCTACCACTGAGCCACCTTCCCAGCTAGAATATTCTTAATTAGACCATCTAATTAAGATGGGGACAATATTATTAAACATTCAAACCCAGTTATATTTTTCTCATTTTATCTCATTTTTATTTTATATTTTTCATGTATTACCAACTTGCTATGAGTTACAGTTTCTGTTTAGATCAATGTTAGTGTTAGAATACGGACTTAAATCACAGTAACCAAATTTAAGATATTCTCTTAAAGTATTGTAAAGAGAATACACCTAAGTGGAAGGATATAAATCTATAGATCAAAGAACTTTAGGAGAATGCTCAAAAAATAGTCGGTGGAAGTCAACATGCAACTTTAAAAACCTACACAAGTATAGAGATGAAATACAGAGCTGATATAAAATCTATATAACCTAAAATCTGAATCACAAAAACACTTAAAATTATATATTTGTGGCAAGTGAAAATTTTTTGTACAAAATACAAACGTATAAACCATAAAGGGGATAAAAGCTTTAACCAAAGAAAAAAATAGGGGCTGGGAAGGTGGCTCAGTGGTAGAGTGCTTGCCTTGCATGCATGAGGCCCTGGGTTCGATTCCTCAGCACCACATAAGCAGAAAAAA
>NW_012272976.1:0-2206 GCF_000151885.1 Dipodomys ordii
TAGGGATACAGGTGGACCCATTGCAACAATGAGATGTACAAGTCGTTATGTCGAAAAACGAACTTTACAACTTTGGTGGGGGAGGGGGGAGGACTGGGTGGGGGGGAAGTGGGGGGAGGCTGGGAAGGGATGGGAAGGGGAAACAAAGAGGAGGCAACAATGCTTGATAAGAAATGTACTCATTATCTTACCCATGTAATTGTAACTCCTCTGTATGGTATTCTCACAATGAAAAAAAAAAGAAATCGTTCAGAAGGTTTGCCATCATAGCTTTGTGGGGGAACTGGCGCTGAGTAGCCGCTGCCACCTGAGGTGGCACTGGTATAGGCATCCAGAATGAATTGCTCTTCCCTGCCAGCTCATGAGGGGATGTCACATCGTGCCTTGCACTATGGTTAATAACATGTTCCTCTCTGGTTGCTTCAGTTTTGCCAAATAGCTTCCTAAGAAAAGTAATTATTTTTCATTCAGGTTTCTGTTTCCATGTTTGGAAATATTCCTGCCTTCTCTCTCAACAACCTGCGTCTGGTAGAGGATAACGAAGTAGTTTGTAATCATCATGACAGAAAACTCTGATAAGCCATTTGTTAACTTTATGTATGTATGTATGTATTTACTGCTAAAGCATGGCACTCTACCACTAGAGCTCTACTTCTATATTAGACTATTTTATTTTTTAATTAAAAATTATCTTTAAGTTGTTAACTTTAGCTTCTTCTTACCTAATACGTACCAAAAGCTTTTTCCTGATTTGATTCATAAGAGAAACCCTACCATGGGCGAATTCCTGAGATTAAACACACTTGAGTTTCTAGGTGACCACATGCAAATAAGGAGTCCTTTGAACATTTGTGGAGCTGCAGTTGACTTTGGAGGAGGTTCTAGATTTATTTATTTAAAGAATCAAAGAGAAAACGACAAGCTTAGAAAGCCAGGGAAGATGGTCTGGAGAAACAGAGACGTACTTGGGGTGGATCTGAGAGGGACAGATTAAGTCATAATCTTAGACGAGGGAAAAATGTCACGCCAACCCAGCCTGACCCAAATTCCATCTAATCTGGGTAGAAATACAATAGAGCAGATGGATTAAGAGGGTTGGAGTTGAAGGTCAAGCTTTAAGTATGTCTGGGCTGGCAGGATGTGAAAAGCAGCCAGGTGTAATGAATGTGTGGCCCGGTAAGTATGTGTTGGGAGAAGGACCGAGTGGCAATGTTAGCACAGGGCAATCTGCCATGGGCAGGAGGCCACCTTCCCATGGACACACTCCACCGCTTGCCCTCAGCAAATGTGGGCTCCATTCATGAGAGACATTAAGCACAAGCACAGGAGGAATGGCACAAATTCCCAAGCATTGGTAGTAAAACAGTACGCATAGAGCCTTTCTTCTTGTCATGAGTTGCACATTAAATACCAGTTCTGAAAGGTTACAGAACAGCTATCGAATTTGAGTTTTATAGCAGATAGCATCTCATAACTATCCACTATCTTATTTCATGAAGTTGTTCATTGTTGCTTGCCTGGGACAATGTCATAATTGATTCCCTCTCCCTCTCCCCTTCCATGTCCTTCCCCTCCCCCTCCCCTTCTCTTTTCTTCCCTTCCCTTCCCTTCCTCTCCTCTACCTCCACTTCCTTCTTGTAGTGCTAGTCCTGGGGCTTGAACTCAGGGCCTGGGCACTGTCTCTACCCTATTTTTGCTCAAGGCTAGTACTCTACCACTTGAGCCACAGCTCTACTTCTGGCTTTCTGGTACATAATTGGAGAAAAGAATCTCACAGACTTTCCTGCCTCGTGAACAGCTACTATAAGCATGAGCCACTGGCACCCTGCTACTATTTCTTTTAAAAGAGCTATTTAAGATAGTACAAGTAACTTAAAAAATCCTCATAGTAATCATCTTAGCTTTTTGTTCATAAATTATTAAGCCTGAAAAATACCATTGGCACAAAAGCTGTTTTATATACATCTTTACTTGTTCAGGCAATACAGATTTACAAAATGACTGCTATGTTGTAGACACTATGATTACTTCCAAGCAAAGTTGGGATAGCAAAGAAAAAGATGCTCATATTAGACAGGACTATTGTGTGGGATAGTGGACACTTTTTTTTAATTTTATTTTATTTTATTTGTGAACATACTGTACAGAGGGGTTACAATTGCATGGGCAGGATAATGCGTACATTTCTTACCAAGCATTGCAGCCT
>NW_012272977.1:0-2012 GCF_000151885.1 Dipodomys ordii
AAGGAAGGAAGGAGGGAAGGAAGGAAGGAGGGAAGGAAGAGAGAAGAGAATTTGATGGATGGGATGGGAAGAGTGGGAAAGGACAGCATAGAGAAGGATGGATGAGCAGGGATGGTATGCCTGCTCTGACTCCCCCCCCCTCGTCCCACAGTCTTCCCCAGGGTGCTGCTACAGACACTGCGCCACCCCATCTTCCTGCTGGTGGTCCTGTCGCAAGTGTGCACATCGTCCATGGTGGCAGGCACGGCCACCTTCCTGCCTAAGTTTCTGGAGCGCCAGTTTTCTGTCACAGCCTCCTTTGCCAACCTGCTCATTGGCTGCCTCACCATCCCCTCGGCTATTGTGGGCATCGTGGTGGGGGGCGTGCTGGTCAAGCGCCTCCACCTGGGCCCCTTGCGCTGCAGTGTCCTCTGCCTGCTGGGGGCGTTCTTCTGTCTGCTGCTCAGCCTCCCCCTCTTCTTCATTGGATGCTCTACCCACCAGATCGCAGGCATCACCACCCGGCAGCCTGGGTGAGTTGCATGGGTGTGGGAGGAGAGGAAGCTGGGGACACAGAGGAGGCAAGTGAGCCTGGGCAGAGGCCAGGTCAGCAATGGTGTGGGGCTTGGGAGTACAGAGGGGGGCGGGGGCAGGGGGAGAGAGGGGAGGAGGGTCCTTGCTCTCATCTTCCCTGGAGCAGTACTTAGTCTCTGTCTGTCTACACACTTCTGTTCAAGTCCCTCCCTGGACTTAACCAGAAGCCAAAGACTTCTTTCTAGAAAGGTTCAGAAAAGGTGTCTGTCTGGGCAGCGATAGCAGGAGTTCCACAGAACTTCAGGGATAGGAAAGCTCAGGCCTGGGGATATCTGGAGCCTGAGTCAGGATGCACTCGGGTGTGGATGGCATCTTCATGGTGACACAGCCCTGTGTGCCCTGCAGAAGCAAGACAGAAGCCACAGCGTGAGTGACAAGCCCCAATTCAGCCCGAGGGCTGCTTTTCTTCCTGAGGTTGAAGTCTATCAGGGAGGGAGAATGATCCAACCCTGGGGGCAAAGGAAGGAAAAGCAACAAGGGTTGGATGGCCCCTCTTAGAGAGGCTGCAGAGGAGAATGGAAAGTCCTGCAATTCTTGGTTCTTAGAAACATAGCTAAAAATTCTGTTGTCAAAAGGGCTGAGTTCCTGGAAGGACCCAGATTCCTTTCTCTGCTCCCCCCCTCACCCTTCCTACTCCCCCTGCCAAGACAAAAGCTCCTCTACCCTTGGGAGCCATGGAGAGGTGGTTGGAAACTCCATTGTTCCTGCCTCTTCTCTAGAATGATCTCATTTTTTCCTGGCCCAACACCCAACTAGAATTCCCTACCTTCTTGTCTTACCTCCTCCTTGGCTTTCTTTCCTCCACTCAGATGCCAAGTGGGGGCTTCAGTTCAGGAACAAGGAACCCCAAGGTCCAGCCTTCACGGTCTTACCCCCTTTCTTCTCCTTTTCTCAAACATTGAGGCAACTGGCTGTCTGGAGTGGGGTCTTCCATAGACAAAGCCTGCTCTGGACCCTGCAGACATGCCCTTAGGAAACCCTCAGTTTGCGGAGGGACCAACTCTGGTACCCTAGTTGGGGTTTGGGAGCAGGCCCTCAAGAGGGAAGCAGGTAGCACTGGACATAACAAATAGGACAGTGGAGTGAGCAGAAAGGTCATGAGACTGCAGGGGAGTGACCGGAGGAGGGAGCCCCATCCCAGTGAACAAAGAAACTCAGGCCCGCAGTGAGACAGGAGCAGCTCCAACATCGCACAACTACTGGGGCCCAGCTTTTTTTTTTCTCCCTCTCTTTCTTTTACTTTCTTTCCTTCCTTTCTCCCCTTCTCTCTCCCTCCCTCCCTCTTTATCTCCTTCCTTCCTTCCCTGTCTCTCTTACTTTCTTCTTTCCTTTCTCTTTCTTTCTCCCTCCCTCCCTCACTCTCTCCTTCCTTCCTTCCTTCCTTCCTTTCCTTCCCTCCTTCCCTCCCTTCCTCCCTCCCTCCCCCCTCCCTCCCTCCA
>NW_012272978.1:0-1266 GCF_000151885.1 Dipodomys ordii
TATATATATATATATATATATATATATATATATATATATATGTTCCATCAGAAAGAATAGCATTAGCCCATTTGTAAGGAAATGGAAAGACTTGGAAAATTCCCATTAAGTGAAGTAAGCCAGAAGAAACACAGCCTCCATGGTTTCCCTCATTTGTAATAATTAGTATATGCCTAGGATAGTCCTAGCAAAAGTTTCACAATAGCCCATATGACTACATAAAATGAATGCTAATCGAAATGATCACCATCATATGGAAACAAGAGGGTTTTTTAATGTAGTTGTTTTCTTTTTTCTTTCTTTTTTTATTTAATGTACTGTTTGCAATTATTTTTTTGTCTTTCTTTATTTTTCTCCTCTGGCTTATTTCATGTGGTTTCTGATTTCAGTACCCTTTGTCTTGTATGTAAGTTTGATTTGGGGAAGGGAAGGGGAATCACAGAAACAATGGGATAAAGGGTGATCCAATGCAACAGCTATCCTTACTAGACACTATGTTGGAAATGAACTTTACAACTTGGGGGGGGGCTCAAAGGGGAGTGAAAATGGGAAAAATATGAGGAAGTTAAACTATTTGCAAAAAACATACTCATTACCTTACTTATGTAACTGTAACCTCGATGTACATCACCACTACAATAAACTTATTTAAAAAAGAAACACTGGCTGGCCCATTACTGATATATTTTAGAGACTGAATATTTAACCATAACGTATTCCCATGTAACCTAAACTGTCCATCATGAATTGGGTGTTACCTGACACGCAGGGCCACAAGATGGGCACACACAACCAAACTCTGTCATCAAATAAATATAGCATATCTGTAATCAAGACTCAGCAGACCCTGATGGCAAAAGTTAGTTACTTGATATAGCCCAAATGCCTGAAATTCTTCTCCTATTACATTACTTTCTCTCTCCCAATGAAGAATTAAGATATTGTAGGTTCTCTATAATCAATTGCCACAAGAAGAGATAACCCAAGCCTGACAAGAAGAAAAGGTCTCTTTTAGTATGGCAGGAACTTTCTTAGCTATCAACTATGACAAGTTAATATGGTAAGTTATCTATGGCAAGTTAATAAAGTAAGGAAGAATGAATGACAGTGCAATCTACTGAGAGAATTCCAACTAGTCACAGACTTTTTAAAAATTTTTTATTGTGATATCTAGTATATGTATGAGTCAAGCGGAAAAGGTCAGATAATGTGATGTCAGGAAAATGAACCCTTAGATATGTATTTTAATGTTTTTTCTTTCATGCA
>NW_012272979.1:0-1375 GCF_000151885.1 Dipodomys ordii
CCGGAAGTGGCGCTGTAGCTCAAGTGGTAGAGTGCTAGCCTTGAGCTGAAGAGCTGAGGGACAGTGCCCAGGCCCAGAGTTCAGGCCCCACGACCGACCAAGAAAAAAAAAGGGATGTGTGTGACACGCCATGGCACATGTGTGTGGAGGCAGGAAGTGTGGGTGTTCAAGGCCAGCTGGGCTAGTGAGACTCTGTCTCAAGAAGAAAAGAAAGAGATGTACATAGGTGTGGGAGAACACGACTCAATGTGCTGTGACAGACTTCCCAGTGTGAACGGCGCCTCCCTTGCAAAGACAAAACCTCAGGAGCCTCTGGATCAACAGCAACCCTCAATCCAGCCGCCTCACCTGGCCCCAGTCTCCTGTCACCCAGCGAGGAGGCGGGCAGCGGCCCAGGCTGCAGCGGATCCGAACAGGAGGTTTGCTTTCATCGGGACATTGTGCCGCTGGGAAGGTCTTGGAAAGGTCACTGCTCTTGCACAGAACAATCCGATGCTTGAATCCTGGGCCACATTTTGGTGTGCACTGGAAATAAAAACAAGTACGAATGAGTAACAGCATTGTAAAGGCAAAACTTTGAGGGAATTCTTTCAAGAAATAAATGTGCACGTGCAAACAATATATGTACACCTAAATTCTAGGCAAAAACCCTTAGGTAAGAAATTCTTTAAAAGCTTTAAAACAGAAGTGGTTTGATCTTTCCCTTAAAGTCTCAAAGAGCTGACGTCAGTGTTTGCTTCTCTCTCTCCTTCCTTCCTCCCTCCCTCCTTTCTTTCCTTTCTTTCTTTCTTTCTTTTTCCTTCCTTCCTTCCTTTCTTCTTTCTCTCTCTCTCTTTCTTTCTTTCCTTCCTTTCTTTCTTTCTCTCTCTCTCTTTCTTTCTCTCTCTCTCTCTCTTTCTTTCTTTCTTTCTTTCATCCAGGGCCGAGTTCGGCCAGGGCACTGTTTCTGAGCTTCTTTTGCTTCTTTTTTTAAAATTTTTTTTTATTGTAAAAATAGTGTAGTGTACAGAGGGGTTACAGTTACATGAGTAAGGTAATAAGTACATTTCTTATCAAGCATTGTTGTCTCTTCCTTTGTTTCCCCCTACCATCCCTTCCCTCCCCAACTCCTCCCACCCCCTCTCCCCTTGTAAAGTTGGTTTTCAACATAGTGTCTTGTACATCTCATTGTTACAATGGGTCAGCCTGTATCCTTATTCCAGCATTTTGTTATTTCCCTTCCTCTCCCCAAATTAGAAAAATGTCACCCCAGTTAGAATGGCTATAATCAAGAAATCTAATAACAACAGATGCTGGAAGAGATGTGGCCTAATTCATTGTTGGTGGGAGTGTAAACTTGTTGAACCACTTTGGAAAGCAGTATGGAAGTTCCTCA
>NW_012272980.1:0-1081 GCF_000151885.1 Dipodomys ordii
CATGCAAGGCAAGTGCTCTACCACTGAGCCACCTTCCCAGCCCTTGCTATTGTTTTTAACATATCTAAAATGTGCTATGTGATTTTTTTGTTTCTCTTGTATGTTCTTCCCCATGGTATAACCCCTGTTTTCGCTGTATTTGACTTTGTTGCCCTGCATCTTGTATATACATTTTTCTAATTTGGGGGGGGAAAGGAAATAACAAAATGCTGAAACAAGGATACAGGTTGACCCACTGTAACAATGAGATGTGCAAGACACTATGTTGAAAATGAACTTTACAATTTTGGAGGAGAGGGGAGAATTGGGGATGTGGGGAGGGAAGAGATGGTAGGGGAAAAACAAAGGAGGAGGTAACAATATTTGTTAGGAAATGTACTCATTACCTTACTCATCTAACTGTAACCCCTCTGTATACTATTTTTACAATAAAAAACATAAAAAAGAATACAAACAAGAAAAATCATAAAAAATAGATAGGACCTAGGGATACAGATTTTATAGGTCTTGGGCTTATAGGTATTCCAGTGACTAAAAAAATGAGTCAGATTAAAAATAATAATAACCCACTCCTCTCTCCCTGGAAGGAATATCTCATGGATTAGCACAAATAGCAAACCCCACCCCATTAGGAATAAAGCTAGAAAAGTAAGGGGAAAATGAAAGAAATTTGAGGGAAAAATGGAGAGACAGCAGAGGAAAAGACAATATTGTCAAATATATGAAAAGTAGTAAGAAGCAGGGACTGACATCAGTGATCAGAGACAGCAAAACTCCAGGAAGGAAACATGACACCCCAACTAGCTAAAGACCTAATGACTTAGAACAAGAAAGGAAACTAAACCCTGACTATCAGGAAAGATAATAATTGAGTTGGAGTATCATTACAAAGGAAGGAAAAAAGGGAGGAAGGAAGGAAAGAAGGAAGGAAGGAAGGAAGGAAGGAAGGAAGGAAGGAAGGAAGGAAGGAAGGAAGGAAGGGAGGGAGGGAGGGAGGGAGGGAGGGAGGGCGGGAGGGAGGAAGGAAAAGAGGGAGGGAGGAAGGGAAGGAAGGTTGATTCTAAGTTAGGACAGATGTGCA
>NW_012272981.1:0-1832 GCF_000151885.1 Dipodomys ordii
GGAAGGGGAGGCGGGGAGGAATGGGGGGAAGGCTGGGAAGGGATGTGAAGGGTAAACAAAGGAGGAGGCTGCAATGCTTGATAAGAAATGTACGCATTAATCTGCCCATGTAATTTTAACCCCTCTATACAGTGTGTCCACAAAAAATTTTAAAAAAAAGAAAGAAAGAAACGCTCTAATCCTCTCCAAAATCAGACCTTATTAAGAAATTAGAGCCTATGGAAATGAAAGTTAGTCCTCTGGAAAAGTGAATCATTTTCCTATAGTAGGAAAGGGTTAAGCAAGTCATTCTTCCCAGAACAGCAGCCTGTGTGCTAATGGTTTTCTGATGGAGAGTAGGGGACCCTCCATGCTCCATCCAGCAGGGGAGCAGCAGAGGAGCTCAGCCAATTTCCTGAGCTGGAGAGCTACCTGTGGTGGAGCCCGAACACAGGTTCCAACTCACGCAACTTGCTCCATCATTCATGAAGAAAGGTGTTGGGGAGGGGGTCATTTTCAACATTTGTGGCAAGATTATTAAGCTTGAATGGACCCATTAGTCCCCATAAAACATTTAGCATGGAAATAAATTGCTTCTATTCTCATTTGTGTGCCCATGCAGTTCTTTTCTTTGTGTTTGTTCTCTTTCAATTTATGTAAAAATAAGGCAAAAGAGAAAATGTATTTTTTTTAAAGGCCTGGCTTCTCAGCTAGGAAGTCTAATGGCAACGCTGATTAATCAAATAATTTTCTGCGTTGATTCTTTCCTCATGTATGTTGTGCCCACTGGCTGTGATGAGTGTAAACAAAGGTGATTAGGGAAGCTGAATTCCACGTTTCCTCAGGACAGAAGCAACTATTCGTCTTCATCTCTCAGGATAGAAACATCAGATCACACAGAGCTATACTATGCTAAGAGAATGCAAAGCCGCAAGCAGATGTTTTCTTTTTTTGTTGTTGTTTTCTTTTTCTTTTTATTGGGACAGTACAGGGACTTGAACTCTTGGTCTTGCGCACTTGCTTGGCTTGTTCTACTCAAGACTGACACTCTACTACCTGAGTCACACTATCACTTCTGGCTTTTTGTGGGTTAACTAGAAATAAAAGGCTTTCAGATTTGTCTGCATGGGCTCACTTTGAACCTCAATTCTTAGATCCCAGCCTTCTTAGTAGCTTGGATGACAGGCATGAGCCACTGATTCCTCACTTAAAAATTTAAAAATCCATCCTTACTAAATGTAAACACTAGAACATGCCAACTTTCTCAGCGGCTTTATTTTAGTGAACACTTACATATCCCAGGCATTGTGCTAAACAAATTTAATGCACCAGTCATTTAAGTATTATAAGCAAACTTTCTGTTTCATAACTTGTCCAATGTCACACAGCCTGTAGGTAGTAAGACAGGAATCCAAAATTTATCTCAGGACTTAGAAGGAAAACGCTCTGTCTTGCTACTGTTATGAATGATAAAAGGCTGATTCTTTTTGCAATGAAAAACCACATCTTACTCTGGCCCGTATTCCTGACATGCAGTTGTATCATTTCACACTTGAGCATCCTGCCTTGTCTACCTTTCCTAAGGCCTGAAGACATGTTGTCTATCAACAGCTCCATGGCCAAGAAGATAATGCTGTTCAGATATAGCAGAGACATTTATTCTTTCAGTCAGTTCTTTTCTGTTGAGGTGATAGAGATACAACGGTAAAAACAATAACAACTCAAATCTAAATCTCTGCTTCTGGAGGCAAAAGAAGAAAAGAAGAAGAAGGAGAAGGAGAAGGAGAAGGAGAAGGAGAAGGAGAAGGAGAAGGAGAAGGAGAAGGAGAAGGAGAAGGAGAAGGAGAAGGAGA
>NW_012272982.1:0-2347 GCF_000151885.1 Dipodomys ordii
CAGCACCCAGGCCCAGAGTTCAGGCCCCACGACTGGACTCCCCCAAAAAAAAGAAGAACCAGATGAGTGTTATTGTTACCATTCTGGCCAAAGTGAACAGTTTTGGGAATGGCTTGGGATACTGGGGCATCATGTAGGAATAAGGATGCCAACTTGAAAGGAACTTGACAAGGCAAAGTTTACTACTGTAGAAGGGCTTGACATCTATGCACAGACAGGCACATACAGCAGGCAGGCTGCTCCCTTTTAATCCCTCATCCAGCAGGCCCTGTCCCTCTGCTCACATTGGCTGAACTCAGGTTCATAATCTGCAAAAGGATGTAGTTTAATCAACAAGATTTAACTAACATTCAAGGAGCTTCTAACAGGATGTCTTAAAGTACTCAGGAAAAAGATGTATGTAACTAAAATGTAATTAAGAAGTACCAAACCACCTGGCCAAAGCAGGAACTTCAGAAAAACAATTCCCGGGCTGGGAAGGTGGCTCAGTGGTAAAGTGCTTGCCTTGCATGCACAAGGCCCTGGGTTCAATTCCTCAGCACCACATAAACAGAAAAAACTGGAAGTGGTGTTGTGGCTCAAGGGGTAGAGTGCTAGTCCTGAGCTGAAGAGCTGAGGAACAGTGCCCAGGCCCAGAGTTCAGTACCTAGGACTGAAAACACACACACACACACACAAATCCCCCAAAACAATTCTGTCCAATCACATTACTTTGATAGAGAAGATGCCTTTCTCACAATAGTAAGTGAAAAAGCCCAGAGGTAGAGAGGTGGAAGGGGTAGAGAGGTGGAAGGGGGGGGCAGTTTACATCAAGAAGCCAGGATGATGGAGAGAAAGGGAGTAGAAGAAGAGATCTGAGAAGTTAGAGGAGGATGGTCAGATTGTTTTATGATTTCAAAAGGAAGCTGAACAGAAGCATGTACAGTTGGCCAATAGAATAAGGTAAAAGTGAAGCATTGGTCTGGCCAAGCCAAAGGGAACAAACCCAAACCAAGCCAAACCAAAGAACGCATCTGTAGTGTTCACATAATATAGTCATTGAAAAGCACCACAGTTTTCTCCTGCAGATCGAATAGGAATGCTGCCACACTGGGCATACTTATTTTTCCAAGTGTTGCCTATAGGTGTTGCCTATCAGTTTATTCAAGTCTTCCTAGAAACTAGACTGTATTTTAATGTTTTCCCTTCTTTGCAAGGTGTGCAAGACAGAACTTTCATCCAACCACCTGTTTTCCTTAGACAAACATAATTAATACTACCATTGATAATGAAGTTAGCTTGTCAGTTTTCTATTAGTGTACTGACACTGGATCATCTGCTCTCAGTGACTAAATCTCTGGAAGGCACTGTGGTATGACTTGTGGTGCTTTTTTTTTTTTGTTTGTTTGTCCTGGAGCTTGACCTCAGAGCCTGAGCACTGTCCCTCTGAACTCTTGCTCAAGGCTAGTACTTTGCCACTTTGAACGACAGCTCCACTTTTGAATTTTTGGTGGTTAATTAGAGAAAAGTGTCTCATGGGAAGAGTCTCATGGACGTTCCTGCCCAGACTAGCTTCGAACTACGAGCCTTAGATTACTCCTGGGTAGCTAAGATTACAGGTGTGAACCACAAACACCTGGCTTTGTGGTACCATCTTTACTGCTCCGCTTCTGTCTTATGGATGCCGTTGTTTTGGAAGCTATCAGACATACTATAAATACCTGCATAATCTGCTTTTTTAATCACTCCCTCTTTTGTAAAAAATTAGATTTGGAAAACAGTTGTCTTCCTTCCGGTCAAATCCCAATGTAAAGTGATTATTGATCCCTTCAGCGGTGTGCGTGGTAGTTCGATATTATCTGGGGGCTAATGCACTCCCTTGCAGGGGTGGCAGTGTATTTATTACACCTCACGAGGCTTCACAAAGGAAGCCATTGGGGGGAGGCTCATTATGGCATAATTTTCAATTATTCACACCCAAATTTAAATTCCATGCAAGCTGGTATAAGCAGACAACCAGATTGATAAAATAGCAAGGTAGCAAAGGATTGGCTATCAGTTTATGGGAGTCATTTGTGTATTAAAGGACTGGAGAGACAAATACACAATGTTTTTTTATTCATAGCATGCAGAAAACTTGCTTTGCAGGTTTTATATCTTTGTTTTAGAGATTGCTTTTTGTTTCTTCCCATAAAAAGATGGTACCTATTAGGAAGCCATGACTGAATGACATTGGCAGCAAGTTATAGGTGTTGCCTATGAAATGATTTTACATTTTTTTTATTGTGAAAATACTGTACAGAGGGGTTACAATTACATGGGCAAGATAATGAGTACATTTCTTATCAAGCATTGTAGCCTCCTCCTT
>NW_012272983.1:0-1710 GCF_000151885.1 Dipodomys ordii
GCTCTACCACTTGAGCTACAGCGCCACTTGGGGTTTTCTGGTGGTTTAATGGAGATAGGAGTCTCACGGTCTTTCTTGCCCAGGCTGGCTTTGAACCGCGATCCTCAGATCTCAGCCTCCTGATCTACCTTGGCCCTTTATGAGATAGCAAATGAAAGACTTCTTCTCATCACAAAGGAATATATGTCTTCTGGGTTTTGGATGTATACTCATTGCATGGATATACACTCGTTGTACAAAGAAAATATGGAACATCACATTGCATTTCAAAGTAAGTCCAATATAATATGTAATTAGCCTCTAGAATATTGAGAAAATGTAGGCTTGTCACATTGTCCACACTGGTGTTTTATTATAGCTCACTCAGCAGAACAACTAAATGGGCTAAGAGTGAATCAATCATAAGTTGCTCATCACCAGTAATTAATTAAAGAAAAGAGCACACAGTGAGGACACTTTGGGGTTCTCCCCCAAGGCAAAATGCAGAGACTTTTATCTTTATGTATCCACCATACTTTTTAAAATATATATTTTTTTTGGGGTCCGGTCGTGGGGCCTGAACTCTGAGCCTGGGTGCTGTCCCTCAGCTCTTCAGCTCAAGGCTAACGCTCTACCACTTGAGCCACAGCGCCACTTCCGGCTTTTTGCTTATGTGGTGCTGAGGAATCGAACCCAGGGCCTCATGCATGCAAGGCAAATGCTCTACCACTGAGCCACCTTCCCAGCTCATGGTAAAAATACTATACAGATTGGTCATTTAGTTATATGAGGAAGGTCATGAATATATTTCCTATTGAGCATTGTTACCCACGCTGAGAAAGATTTTACTACTATGTTTGTATTGCAATAAGGACTAATATCTTCCATCAGATCTTCTATTTAAAAACTAAACTGGAATAAGTAAGTCATTGGTACTGTAATGCATGGATCACACATACATAAGGAGACTTAAGGGAGCAGTAGAAAAATGGTTGCTCGCATGTTCTTGCCTCCAATCATAACAGTCTTTACCCATCTATTGTTCCCCTAACCATGTTGGAGATGATCTGAATCCAGTCCCAAAGGGCCAGAGCTCATGTTTCTAAGAATAGTTTATCAAATTACCCTGACCCACCATTCCTTAGTATAAAAGACACAAGTTAATAACTTCAATGTCTGAATTACTTGTCGAGACTTGTTGTTTATCCATGCTTTGGATAATATTGAAGGACACCATACCCACTCAACACGATGAAAGTATGAGAAATGTTGGCTCAAAGACTGGTGAAGAGTGAAGAATGGTTTCCCATCACACCTAGCTTACCTCCGCCATGAAGGATTTCTCTGTATAATTTACAGAGGTTTTCTGACAAAGATTTTCCTACATCGGGCTTCTTTCCTGGGTAAATGTTCTAATACTTGCTGAAGGTTGACTTCTGGTTCAACGATTTCCTCTCATGATCATATTTACAGAGATTCTGTCATGTGTCAAGGTCTCTGATACCTGTACAGATGGGACTTCTGGCAAAATGTTTTCTATACTCATAATTTCTCTCCTGTCTATGATCTCACATCTGCTGAGGACTCAGTTCTGATTGAAAGTCATTTCACATGTTATATTCACTACTTTCTTTTCTCCTACGTGAGTCAGTTCTCTGAGGAACACTGAGGTATTCCTTTCAGATCAAAGGCTTTCCACACTTGTAATATTTTTTTGGTTGTTTTTTTTTT
>NW_012272984.1:0-2671 GCF_000151885.1 Dipodomys ordii
CGGCTTTTTCTGCTTATGTGGTGCTGAGGAATCAAACCCAGGGCCTCATGCATGCAAGGCAAGCACTCTACCACTGAGCCACCTTCGCAGCTTTTATTGAGTTTTGAAGAGTGTATGTATCCTGCACAGGATGAGATGTATAATCTTCTAGCCTGGCTAACTATCCT
This sequence comes from Dipodomys ordii, assembly GCF_000151885.1. Taxonomy (NCBI): domain Eukaryota; kingdom Metazoa; phylum Chordata; class Mammalia; order Rodentia; family Heteromyidae; genus Dipodomys; species Dipodomys ordii. The sequence goes on from NW_012272984.1 coordinate 168, forward strand.
ATGTGTTAATGCATTAGCTACAGCTCCCCACAGTTCCAAACTCTGCCCATAGACTCGCTGACACTATAGTCATTTAACTGAAGCTACAAGTCATTCAGCTTTACCTCATCCCTCCTGCTTTAAGGTCAAAATCATAGAATTCTAGAGAATGGTACCCTAGTTATCATCTAGTTTGTTTCATTTCAAGGCAACAAATCTTTCACAAGTGCCTGCTTCATTCTAATGGGGGGTGGGGGGCGGCAGAGGTCGGGGGGTTGGGGATACAAGAGTCAGCTGCTACCGACTTGTCAGAATTTACAGTAGTTTAAGGAGATGATGTCACCACATATGCTCTGGCATATAACACAACAAGGTAGGAAATGGCAGGGACCTGGGCATGGTGAACTTGAATGTTGTATAAGTGTAAGGGAAGTACTCAACTCTCATTTTACAGATGTGCAAACTAAGGTTCAGAAAGCATGGGCAATTCAGTTCAAAGCATGTGTGTCAATGGTGGCAGTATACATTATAACCCAAGACAGAGCACTTATAATTTGAGCAATATCCTTCTCTTCCTGTTATGTCTAGTCCCCAAGTAATGCTGAGTATCTTTTTTTCACCTTTTTTTATTGTGAAAATATCGTACAGAGGGGTTACAATTACATGGGCAAGGTAATGAGTACATTTCTTATCAAGCATTGGTGCCTGCTCCTTTGTTTCCTCTTACCAACCCTTCCCATCTTCCCTCCCCCCCCCTGCTTCCCCCTTCCCCACCCGCTGACCCTCCCGACATAACGTCTTGTACGTCTCATTGTTGCAATGGGTCCACCTGTATCCCTATTTAAACAATTTATTTTTTCCCTTCCCCTCCACAAAGTAGACCAACATCAAATACAGTGAAAACAGGGGTTATATCGTGGGGGAGGGACATACAAAGCAACAAAGAAATCATCTTATAAATGTGTTAGAAACAATCGTATGGAAGAAAAAACATTTGAATCCTTATCTTGGGGTTCATTTCCCTAACATCACCTTATCTGACCTTTTCTACTTGACTCATAGATATACTAGATATTGCAAATAAGGGAAACCATGGGACCTATGTTTCTTTGGGCCTGGCTTACTTCACTTAATATAATTTTTTCTAAGTCTTTCCATTTCCTAACAAATGGGGCAATGTCATTCTTTCTGATGGAGGCATAGAATTCCATTGTGTATATATACCACATTTTCTTGATCCATTCATCTAGTGAGGGGCATCTGGGTTGGTTCCATATCTTAGCTATGGTAAATAATGCTGCAATAAACATAGTTGTGCTGGTAAATGCTTAGTACCTTAAAGGGGGAAATGAGGTTCATTCTTCCCTCCAACTGCCACTGGACCCCACTTGTGGTTTTGTACTTTGTGTCCCCAGTTTTACCTTGACTTTGGCCCTCCAAAGGACTCTCTAAGTTTCTCTACCTAGCAGTAAGTAGTTCTGCCCCTTCACATCAAGATGTGATAACAAGGAGAGTTAGAAAAAACGAGGTGCCATTCTGCACTAGGTTGTATTTCATCACATCCTAGTTGAAGTGGAATCACAAGAAGTTCAAAATTTTACAAATTCTACTTGATCCTGAGCAGGTAGAGAATGGCTGTAAAAGAACATGGGGTATTTAGTTTTATACTGTTTTGTCGAACTAATAGCTATCTAAATACTATTACAACCTGAATGAAAATTAAATGTGCTTTTAATCCTGAATCACAAACATCGCGCACGCGTGCATGTGTGTGTGTGAGTGTGTGTGTGTGTCTGTGTGTGTGTGAGTGTGTGTGTGTGTGTGTGTGTGAGAGAGAGAGAGAGAGAGAGAATGCTAGTCATCTACTACTTGAGCCACAGGTCCACTTCTAGGTAATTTTTAGTAGTTTATTAGAGATAAGAATCTCACAGACTTTCTTGCTGAGGCTAGCTTTGAACTTTGATCCTCAGATCTCAGCCTCCTGAATAGCTAGGATTACAGGCGTGAGCCACCAACACCCAGCTTACTTTTGGCTTTTTGATGGTTAATTAGATATGAGTCTTGGGGATTTTTCTGTCTGGAATGGCTTCAGACTTCGATTTATCCTCAGATCTCAGCTTCCTGCATAGCTAGAATTACAGGCTTGAACCACCAGTATCTACTTGAAACGTAAACTTTTTTTTAATTTTAATTTTATTGCCAAAGTGATGTGCAGAGAGGCTACAGTTACATAAGTAAGGTAATGAGTACATTTCTTATTGAACCTGTTGCTTCCTCCCTCATTTTTCTCCCTCTTTCCCTTCCATATCTTCCCTCAACATAAACATTTTTGAGTGACTGAATATATTAAGAAAAATTCTTCATACACTTTCTCCTGTGTCTTGTCTGATACTTTTTTTTGGGGGGGGGGGTCCGGTCGTGGGGCCTGAACTCAGGGCCTGGGCGCTGTCCCTCAGTTCTTCAGCTCAAGGCTAGCACTCTACCACTTGAGCCACAGCTCCACTTCCGGCTTTTTTCTTTTTGCT
>NW_012272985.1:0-2384 GCF_000151885.1 Dipodomys ordii
TCAGGCCCCACAACCAGACCCCCCCCCCAAAAAAAGTCTCATGGACTGACCGGGCTGGCTTTGAACCTCAGTCCTGAGATATCAGCCTCCTGAGTAGCTAGGATTACAAGCACGAGTCCCCTAAGCACCTGGCTGTCTTTTGGGTCATGCCTTCATTGTCCATCTGTCCTGGCCCTCCTAGCCTGCTCCCTGCCCCTGCTCACATCTATTTCCCTCTCGTGACTTGGTCCCCACTCCCTCTCTAGCCACTTGACTGGCCCCCTTTCTGAGCTTCGCTGTCTCTCTCTTAATGTCCACCTCTCTTTCCTACGCTGTCGGGGACCAGTACTACAAGCTCTGGCTCGCGGCCGAGCCCTCGTCACACCAGCACCTGTGGCTCCGGTGGCACCGGCACCGGCACCGGTGGAGGCAGCGGCAGCGGCAGCGGCACCGGCACCGGCGGTGGAGGCGGAGGCGGAGGCAGCGGCAGTGGCAGCGGCAGCGGCAGCGGCAGCGGCAGCGGCGGCGGCGTCAGCAGCAGCAGTGGAGGAAATCTCTACCACTCAGGAAGCCAGCCAGTGTATGTAACGGGATGGGGACTACATGCTCAGTGTGTGTGTGTGTGTGTGTGTGTGTGTGTGTGTGTGTACGTGTGCATGCCTGGGTGTGTGCTGGGGTGAGCATGTATATGGGTAAGTGGGTGTATGTCACAGCTGTGTGAATCTACTTGTGGCCATGTATGTGTGTGTGCATACCGGTGGAGATCACCTGCTGAGGATGGTCCCTGCGCCCCTCAAGGTGACCTCCACACTGGCCATCGGAAGCCTAGCCTTACTCTCTAGCAGCCCAGCAGCAGAGCACTGGGGGCTAGTGGTGGGGGTGCCTCGCCTGCTTCTTCACCCCTGCCTCCTCCCCTTGCAGCCAAGTCAGGTCTGAGCCCTCGACGGAAGGACAAATGAGGCAGTTCTCTAGTCCCATGGTTGTAGATCATGTGTGCACAGACGATGATGAAGATGATGATGCCCAGCCCTCAGACACCTCCTCGGACACGCTACCCGAGAACCAACCTAGATCCTCGAGTCCAGCCAAGTCCTCTGGGAGTCCCTTACATACCACCTCTGGAAACTCTCAGCCTCACTCTCCGGCCACCCCTAGCCCCACATCGAGGGCATCTGGCTCTGCCAGTGGCTCCCAACTGCCCAGCAAGGCTCGAGGCAGCTCTCGGAGACTCAGCAACTCCAACCGGTCCCAGCAACGTACTCGGCTCTCCAGCACCTCCCCAAGGCCTTCGCAGGTGGCCACCCAGCGGAACAGCATCACCACACAGACAATGCCAATGGTCCAGTCGCCCAGTGGCACCGCAGTCCCCATGCAGCCTACCAGCAAGGCTCCTAATGAGCCAGGGGACTCCGTCCCCAAGCCCTGCAGACAACGCCATAAGCCTCGGGACAAACAGCCCACCAACAATGGCTGTGTAACAGTGACCCAGCTGCCTCTACCCTGTCACTCTGAGTCTTCTCGGGAGTACTTATCTGAGTCCACAACCGAGATCACCTGCAACTGGCCTCACTACAGACATGGGCTGCACTGTGCCTGTCATTGCTGGTTCCTGAAACACCTGGCATAATTAGGTGCTATCTGAAACTTCTGCCTTTCTGTGTCAACCACCGGAAACAACTGACCTGCTGGGGCTCCTGACTGAAACAACTGACCTGGGGCTCCCACTTGGAACACCTGGCCCGCTAACACTCCCACCTGAAACACCTGGCCCGCTGGGACTCCCACCTGAAACACCTGGCCCGCTGGGACTCCCACCTGAAACACCTGCTCCATTGGAGCTCCCACCTGAAACACCTGGCCTAATGGGACTCCCACCTGGAACACCTGCTCCATTGGAGCTCCCACCTGAAACACCTGCTCCATTGGAGCTCCCACCTGAAACACCTGGCCCGCTGGGACTCCCACCTGAAACACCTGCTCCATTGGGACTCCCACCTGAAACACCTGGCCTAATGGGACTCCCACCTGAAACACCTGGCCTAATGGGACTCCCACCTGAAACACCTGGCCCGCTGGGACTCCCACCTGGAACACCTGGCCCACTGGGACTCCCACCTGAAACACCTGGCCTGCTGGGACTCCCACCTGAAACACCTGGCCTGCTGGGACTCCCACCTGAAACACCTGGCCTGCTGGGACTCCCACCTGAAACACCTGGCCTAATGGGACTCCCACCTGAAACACCTGGCCCAGTGGGACTCCCACCCGAAACATCTGGCCTAGTGGGACTCCCACCTGAAACACCTGGCCCAATGGGACTCCCACCTGAAATACCTGGCCCACTGGGACTCCCACCTGAAACACCTGGCCCACTGGGACTCCCACCTGAAACACCTGGCCTAGTG
>NW_012272986.1:0-2138 GCF_000151885.1 Dipodomys ordii
AGTGGGGCTTGAACTCTGGGCCTGGGCACTGTCCCTCAGCTCTTCAGCTCAAGACTAGCACTCTACCACTTGAGCTACAGTGCCACTTCCAGCTTTTTTTTTCTTTTTACTTATGTGGTGCTGGGGAATCGAACCCAGGGCCTCATGCATGCAAGGCAAGCGCTCTACCACTGAGCTACCTTCCCAGCCCCGAGGTGCTTCTTTTCAACTCTCCATCACACCATTTTTAAGTTTGTGTTTCCTGGAGGAGAATTAGAAAGAATGGCACCACTCCTACATTCTGACCAACCTTGACCACAGGTCCAAATGTTAAGGAGCTGGCGCCAAGGAGCTTGAGAGTGTAGAGGATTCTGATTTCATTCCCCACATAGTTCTGTCCTCAACCATCAAGGCACAGTTACCTAACCAAACTCTTGTGTCAAGTTTATTTCCCCCTCATATGGGTAACTATTATTTGTTAATGATGCTCTCAGTGCACATAGCAAGCTCTACCTTGGGAGGGGCTGACAAAGGAAGGATTGAACTGGAGAGCCAGAGGAGAGAGAGTGTCATGGGGGCTGGACAGGACAGCAGCACTCTCCTTGGAGGAGGTGGCATTTGGCCTGCCTCCCCTCCTCCCTGACCCCCAACTGGGCCCTTTCCCCTGTAGTATAGGGAATGCAGTTGAGCCATTGACCGTTTGGGGAGAGGTTACAACCACTTCCTAGAGCCTGAGAGGCAAGTCTCCATTGTATATTATTGCCTCCAGGTGTGCAGCCTGCACAGCCCAAGCTGAGAGGTCTGAGAGCTTTCCTTTACTAACCAATAAAATGTAGGTAATGATAATACCTTCTTCCCAGGACTGCAGGGAAGATCAAATGGGAGAATGCAAGGGAAACCATCTTCTGCACTATAAAAGGCTCAAAAAAATGCTCATTATTTCTTCCTATTCTTCTCCTGGAATTTATCAAACACTTTATGGGCCCTAGAGGTATCTCCTCCCTCTCCTTCCCCCCTCCCACGGCTCTATTCTGTGTTGCTTTCTGTAGCTACAATTCTCTCCTCTCCTCTTTTCTCCTGCTGTACTTTAGGTGAGGCAGAGTAGTAAACTGGTTAGGGAGAGAGAAGAGAGCTGACTGAAGTTTGAATTCTCGCTCCATTTTTTCCTGACAACCTGACACAAGGTGAGTCACACAACCTTTCCTAGCTCCTTCAGCTTTCTCCTATATGAAATAGGTATAAAAACTAAACTTAGAAAGTGGCGCTGTGGCTCAAGTGGTAGAGCATTAGCCTTGAGCTGAAGAGCTGAGGGACAGCGCCCAGGCCCAGAGTTCAGGCTCCATGACTGACCAAAAACAAAACAAAACAAAAAAATAGAACTTAATTCATAAGGTTGATATGAGGAATAAATAAAAGGGTTAGTATACAGTTTTTCTTTTTATTGTGCCTACATAGTCTATAAGAGATGTCTGATGCAGTGATGGTTTTTATTCTTTCACAGGTAGGACACCTAAATCTTTGAGTAGAAGACTCATGAAACAGACTTTGGGTGCAATCTTCATAACCTTTCTGTCTCCACATACAGGGAGAAGGTAGATAAAAATGGATTAAGTACGGGGCTGGGGGTTTAGCCCAGTGGAAGGGCGCCCACCCGGCACACGCAAGGCCCTGGGTTCAGTCCTCAGCCCTGGAAAAAAAAAAAAAAAGAAAAAAATGGATTAAGTACTCACTCCTTCAGCCAGTACTGGGTTTTTGTTGTTTGTTTGTTGTTTTGGTTTTGTTTTGTTTTGTCAGTCATGGGGCTTGAACTCAGGGCCTGGGTGCTATCCTTGAGCTTTTGTGCTCAAGGCTAGTGCTCTACCACTTTGAGCCACAGCACCACATACAGTTTTCTGGTAGTTCATTGGAGGTTAGAGTCTCACAAACTTTCTTGTCTGTGCTGGCTTAACCATGGATCCTCAGATCTCAGCCTCCTGAGTAGCTAGGATTACAGGCACGAACCACCAGTGACCTGGTGTTTTGGGTGTTTTTTGTTTTTTTGTTTTGTCAGTCGTGGGGCTTGAACTCTGGGCCTGGGCACTGTCCCTCAGCTCTTCAGCTCAAGGCAAGCGGTCTACCACTTGAGCCACTTCCGGTTTTCTGGTGGTTTATTGGAGATA
>NW_012272987.1:0-2348 GCF_000151885.1 Dipodomys ordii
AAAAAAAAAAAGCTGGAAGTGGCGCTGTGGCTCAAGTGGTAGAGCACTAGCCTTGAGCTGAACAGCTGAGGGACAGCGCCCAGGCCCAGAGTTCAGGCCTCACAACCAGACCCCCCCCCCAAAAAAAAGTCCCCAGTGTCTCCTGCTGGCGTGGGACAGGTCTACCAGACAGGCCCTCCTCCCTACAGGAATTGGCCCTCATGGAGCTGCGCCTCTGGAATTCCCAGTCTGCGCAACACTGATGGGGTCCTGGCCATGGCCATTGCCCTGGCCAGTGTGGCAGAAAGCATGTTCCCACAGGCTTGATGAGAACTCGGCATTGGGGCTTGCATTCTTGGGACAGCCTGACACACGGGGGGGAGGGGCGCCCAGTGTGGCCTCCTTGCAGGGGGTCAGTGCCACAGAGAGTACATGTCTGGCTTGGGGTCCAGGCCAGCTATGCAAAGGTGAGACCCAGGAGGAAGGAAGTATTTGGCCTACTAGGGGAAGCAGAAATGGCTGTCGTAGGCCACCAGACTGGAGGCTCGCTTCCTGGGCTCCGCATTCACACACATCAGCACTGATCCATCCCATCAGCATCTATCTCCCTATGGCCTGGGGGGCTCACCATCTGTTAGCCAGCCTGCCCCAGTCCACACCAGCCTCTGCTGCTGGGATGCCTGTGACCCTGGTCTTCACATGGCTCTCAGTTATGCCTGACACTCCACTCTAGAATCTAGCTGTGACTACACGTCTGGCTGGCATCCCTATTCTTACCCAGGGCTTTATAATGTAGCTAGCTACATTTCTCTGTGGACTCAGCAAAACTACAAGCAGGTGCCTATGCAGGGCTCAGGAAGACTCAAGAACAGGATTGTCTCTGCAGGGTACAAAGGTAAGAAGAGCCTTCTGGGTGAGCCTTAGCTTCCTTGTAGCTCATGCTGCACGTCACAGTGATTTCCTTCCCAGGGACAGCTGTGGACATGCAAGGACTTTGTGGCCTTGTGATTGCCCAAGCAGCCAGGGAGAGCCAGGGAGAGCCAGGTTGAACCAAGGAGAACCAGCCTCACATTCTAGCCTTGCTCTTGAAGGGCAGAAGGTACCCAGTACAGACACAAGTAGAAAACATGTTCATGGCAAGGACATAAGAGGACAATTTTGAGTCAAAAAGCTAGCTAGGCACTAGAGGCTCATGCCTGTAATCCTAGCTACTCAGGAGGCTGAGATCTGAGGATCGTGGTTCAAAGCCAGCCCGGGCAGGAAAGACCGTGAGACTCCTATCTCCAATAAACCACTAGAGACTGGAAGTGGCGCTGTAGCTCAAGTGGTAGAGCACTCACTTTGAGTTGAAGAGCTGAGGGACAGCGCCCAGGCCCAGAGTTCAAGCCCCACAACAACAACAAAAAAAGCAATATCTAGCGTTATAACAGCCTATCATCCAATTCACACATTTCACACCCACCAATAGCACCAACCTTTGCAAAGTTCTTGGATTTAATAATATATGTTTTCTTCATTTCAGGATATCTTAAGTCGGGTGCAGGTGGATCATGCCTGTAATCTTAGCTACTCAAGAGGCTGAGATCTGAAGATCCCAGTTTGAAGTCAGCTCAGGCAGGAAAGCCTGTGATATTCTTATCTCCAATAAATCACTAGAAAACCAGAAGTGGCACTGTGGCTCAAAGTGGTAGAGTGCTACACTTGAGCAGAAGATCAGAGACAGTACCCAGGCCCCAAGTTCAAGCCCCACAACCAGTCATCGATTTGGATGAACAGACTTACCATTAACAGCTTTTTCATAATTTTTTCCTAGGTTGATTAAATTTCGTAGTCCAGGATTGAACTGCTCCATAACATTCTGACAAACATACAAAACAAAATTATTAATAAATAATAGAACACACAATCTTGAGTCCTGGTTTCTATGCATGATTAACTTCACAGTCCCCAAAGTCATGAATCTGGACCAGCACCATTTCCTGACCTCATGGTCCAGTTGTATGGAACCCTGGAAGCCCTCAGTTCCCAAAGGTGGCCTAGAACTTACCATAAACAGAGTAGGCAACATACACTCACATCCCTGAGCCCCCCAGGGGCTGTGACCTCAGAGGCTGAGGCACCCTCTTAGGTGTAAGTGGATTGGTAATGGTTTTGTTCTCATGTTAGCAAATGGATGCTGGTGGCTCACACCTGTAATCCTACTAAGGAGGCTGAGACCTGAGGATTTCAGTTCAAAGCCAAGTTTAGCAGGAAAGGCTATGAGACTCTTATCTCCAATTAAATACCCAAAAGCTGGAAACAGAGATATGGCTCAAGTGGTAGAGTATCAATCAGACTTGAGTGAAAAAGCTCAGGGACAGGAGCTGGGA
>NW_012272988.1:0-2367 GCF_000151885.1 Dipodomys ordii
TTGGTTCCATATCTTAGCTATGGTAAATAATGCTGCAATAAACATAGTTGTACTGGTAGCTTTAGTGTGGTCTTGTTTGTGATCATTTGGGTAAATGCCCCAAAGTGGGATTGCTGGGTCATAGGGGAGCTCTATGGGGAGTCTTTTGAAGAACCTCCATACTACTTTCCAAAGTGGTTGAACAAGTTTATATTCCTACCAACAATGCAAAAAAATATTTTTTAAAAAACTCTGGAATCCTGTCTTATTTTTGTTTGATAAACTACTAAGTTTTCAAATTAGTGAAATTAGGATTTGAAATCATAGGAAATCCAGTTTCAGTATGAGTATTCCTAAAAGAAACACAAGTATGGTTAAATAAATAGCTTCTACCAAAAGATTTATGTGAATGGTGATCAAATAAATATTTAAGGTATGTGTGTATAATCATCTAACAACCTCTGTATTCAACAAACTTTTGGACCATCTAAACAACTGGCAGTAATATTCTCAATTCATATCAAGATTTTTTGGATGCTTCAGCAAAGTCCAACTCTGGACATGTAATCCCCAGAAAGGAATCAATTAAAAGTACTTGTTAAATCACTTAAATTACCTTTAAATCAAAGGAGAATCTAAACAACTGGGCTGCTTATAAATGACAGTAATCATGACAGAGAGCAGAAGAGTAGCAATTACAGAATGGTATAGCTAGGGAGTCATTCTGATAATTCAGTCCTCACCATTTTTCATACTCTGAAATGTCAATAGTCTAAGGCAAAGACAATGCTTGTCTTACAAGTTGCTATGTGCTCTTCTTCAGAAAAAGAGAGTAAAGACATATTGACTAGAAGTACAACTAATAATGCATGTGATAGAAAAAACTAATTATTCAAAGGTAATGGAGATATTCATAGAAAAAGAAGAAATACATCTTGGGAACAAAAGTACAAAAAAAAATCAAACACTCAAATGCCATTCAATGGCAGTAGAGAAAAAAGACATCCTTTAGTGTGTACCCTAGTCCTTAAAGAATTTTCTTTCAGGGAACTGTTAGGTAACTAAGGATAAAAAGTAGCAGACTTGGCCCAATGACAGTGGCTCACTTCTGTAATCCTAGCTATACAGAAGGCTGAGATCTGAGGCTTACAGCTCAAAACTAGCCACTAGGAAAAAAATCCATGAGACTCTTAGTTCCAATTAATCACCAAAAAAGTAGCAGTAGAGCTGTGGTTCAAGTGGTAGAGTGTTAGCATTGAGCCAAAAATTTCAGAGACAATACCCAGGAGCATCAACCACATGTGCACATGTGCGTGCGTGCACACACACACACACACACACACACACACACACACCCCAGATAATAGGTGTCCCATCATGTCGTTTCTTGTTCCCATAGCTCCTTGGGCTCCTCCTTAATTGTTTTCTCTACCCATAATTGTGTGAGTATCCACTCAAAATGTTTATCCTTCCCATAATGCCCGGAGTGCCAGCTCAACTAATAAAAAGAGCCAGGGTAGTGTATGCACTAGCTATCAAGCAATCAATGCAAAGCCCAGGGAAAGAGGAATGGGAGAAGCCAACTAATATAAAATTCATACTCCAAGAGGACTTCATGGGACTTCAATTTGGAGCCTCCCTCTGGATGGAGAGTCTTGCTACTTTCATTCACAGCTTTCCTTTAAAAAAAAAAAACTTCTTTCATACAAGAAATATTTTCTAGACATCTATGTGCCAGGTGTTGTGCTAGGTGGTCTTAAAAATAAAGACAAAATCCCTGTTCTTCTGGAGCTCACAAGCTAGTAGAAGAGAGTCCAGGGTCAGCCAACATTACTATGTAAAGTGATAGAGACATTCAAGAGAGAAATGAGCTTCAGGGATCTCCAAGAAGGCTTCCTAGAGGAGATAAGATTTTAACTAAGCATTACAGCTCTCTTGAAGAGGTGAGGATGCCTTCCAGATAAAGGAACATAGGGAAAATCAAAATAATAAATCCTATGAAATGAAGATGGAGAGAAGATAGAGAATGCAAAATAAGGCAGAGGGAACAATGAGATGTACAAGTCGTTATGTCGAAAAATGAACTTTACAACTTGGGTGTGGGGAGGATCAGGCAGGGATGGGGGGGGTATGGGAAGGGATGGGAAGGGAAAACAAAGAGGAGGCAACAATTGCTGGTGGGAGTGTAAACTTGTTCAACCACTTTGGAAAGTAGTATGGAGGTTCCTCAAAAGCCTCCGCATAGAGCTCCCCTATGACCCAGCAATCCCACTATTGGGCATTTACCCAAATGATCACAAACAAGACCACACTAAAGCTACCAGCACAACTATGTTTATTGCAGCATTATTTACTATAGACATTGTCCCATTTGTTAGGAAATGGAAA
>NW_012272989.1:0-5661 GCF_000151885.1 Dipodomys ordii
TAGAGCACTAGCCTTGAACTGGAGAGCTGAGGGACAGCGCCCAGGCCCAGAGTTCAGGCCCACAACTGGAAGAGGGGGGGGGGACAGAGACAGAGACAGACAGAGAGACAGAGAGAGACAGTGAGAAAGAGTAAGGAAGAAAGAAAAAAAGAGCAAAAATAGAAAGTAATCATCCATGCTGACACCTTTACCTTAAACTTCCAGACTCTAAGGCTGTGGGGGAAAACATCTTCCATTTAAGTAAGTCTGTAGTAATTTATGTCAGTCATGGATAACTAATAAAATTCTTATAATAAGTGCTAAATATAATTGGCATCAAGGTATATGATTCACCTGTTACTAAAGGAGCTGGCTGGTCCCCTGCCTTCTTATCCATGTCACAAGATGAACCCTCAGGTAACTTAGTTGAAAGAGGCCATGGCCTTCTCTTCCGAGCATGACAATATTTTTCCTTTGAATTCTCTGCTCATGTCACAAGAGACCTTTGATGGTTTCTTGAGCTTATGGTATTTGCAAGCACTTGCCAACATCAGAAGTGTTGTTTGTTTGTTTGTTAATTGGGAAGAAACAATTTTTAAAAAGTAAGCAATTGGATTGAAGTTTGGGAACATATGATACAATGAACCACTCTTCATATTATTCTCCACATGAAGCAAAAGGTAACATTATTTATACAGTATGTCAGTCATTTTAGTCTTCTACCTGCTGATACTTCTCCCTTCTCTTTTTGTTTTGGTCCAAGACTTGAATTCAGTCAGTACTTAATATTTTTACTCTACCAACTGAGTCATGGCTCCAACCTCTCCTTCTTTTTCCTTTAAAAAAATTTAACATTTCCACTAAACAGATAATCCCTTCCCACTTTAGAGGAGTGGACACTTAACCTGAATCAGTCCTTCCATTAAAAAGAAGTTGTTTTTGTCAGGCGCTGGTAGCTCACGCCTGTAATCCTAGCTACTCAGAAGGCTGAGATCTGAGGATCACAGTTCAAAGCCAGCCTGGGCGATTAACCAGTCAAAATTAACCACTCCCATTAACAACTCAAAACCCAAAAGTGGCTCTGTAGCTCAAAGTGGTAGAGCGTTAACCTTGAGCACAGAGCTCAAGGACAACACCTAGACCCTGAGTTCAAGCCTACAACCAAAAAAAAGTTGGAGCAAAGACAGTTGGCTAATATCATTTACTTTTTCCCGAGAGAATACTGTCAGTTATTTTATAGTGACTATTAGAGGATTTAAGTCAATCAAGGGCAAATTTTTAAATTTAATTTTATTGTCAAGGTGATGTATAGAGAGGTTACAGTTACATAGTAAGGTAGTGAGTACATTTCTTGTTGAAAATTGTTACCTTCTCCCTCATTTTTCTCCCACTTTTACTCCCACCCAAAATACCCCTCCCCCAAGTTGTATAGTTCATTTCCAACATATTGTTTTGTGAGTATCTCTGTTGTATTGGTTCACCCTTTGTTTTTTGATATTCCTTTTTTCTTCCTCAAATCAAATAATTATATAGACAAGACACAGGGTACCAAAATAAAAAACAGTGACAACAGGGGATAAACCAAAGGAAAAAAAGAAAAAAGAAAAAATTTCACAGTACATTAAAAACAACAACAAAGAAAACCCTCTTGTTTCCATATCTTGGAGTTCATTTCGCTTAGCATCATCTTTTATGATCTCGTTTTTAAAGAACTTCATAGATTCCACTCTCAAGTTACTTGCGCTGATCTGAAATTTTGCCAAAGTAGCAATCCACAAAATTAATTAATCCACAAAAAAATCAATGGCTTCAACAATGAGAAGAAGGAGGCTGAAATCAGGAAAGCAACTCCTTTTGTAATAGCCTCAAAAAAATACCTCGGAATTAACCAAAGAAATGAAGGACCTCTATGATGAACATTTTAAAAGCCTGAAAAAGGAGATTAAAGCAGATCTAAGGAAGAGGAAAAACCTCCCATGATCCTGGATTGGGAGGATTAACATCATGAAAATGGCAATACTGCCAAAGGCTATCTACAAACTCAATGTAATACCCATCAATATCCCAACATCATTCTCTATTGAAATAGGAGAAGCAATCCAAAAATTCATATGGAATAATAAAAGATCCTGAACAGCAAAAGCAAGCATTAGTAGGAAGAACAGTGCTGGAGGAATATCAATACCAAACTTCAAATGCTATTACAAAGCCCTAGTAATAAAAACAGCTTGTACTGGCACAAGAACAGGCCTGAGGACCAATGGAATGGAACTGAAGACCCAGAAGTGAATCCATAGACCTATGGCCACCTAATCTTCAATAAGGGAGCCAAACAAGTAGATGGAAGAAAGTCAAGGGAAATTTGATCTTGTGGCTCCCAGGAGAACTAGGAACAGTATCTCCAGAGTCCTGAAGGCCATTTCTCTCTTACCTTCTTTTTTTTGGGGGGGGGTCTGGTTGTGGGGCCTGAACTCTGGGCCTGGGCGTTGTCCCTCAACTCTTCAGCTCAAGGCTAGCGCTCTACCACTTGAGCCACAGCGCCACTTCTGGCTTTTTTCTTTTTGCTTATGTGGTGCTGAGGAATCGAACCCAGGGCCTCAGGCATGCAAGGCAAGCGCTCTACCACTGAGTCACTTTCCCAGCCCCTCCTTACTATAATGTTCACTTCTTTTTTTTTTTTAATGTTCACTTCTTACTGTAATGTTGCCACGGGTTTTAAAGACATTCTGCTTTGTGTAGCTTTTGGTTGCTACAAGATTCAACACATTTCTATTGCTTTGCAGAATGTTCTATTCAAAGCTGGCAAGTGCAGAAAGTAGGAGTGATGAGAACCAGTCCCTTAGCCTGAGGTGTAGAGTGAATTTTTTCATTTTCCCTAGCTAGCAGAAAAGAAAGCACTCTCCTTCCTTGCATGAAGAGAGCCCTCTGCTGTAATGTATGCACACACTGCAGAACTCTTGGACACATTGTATTGCAGTCTGATTTTGATTTTCTGGTCCTACTCTAGTCAAAGGATAGGCCTACATACAGGCTTATGGAAAGAAAGGAGCTATGATGGGCAGAAATATTCAGAAGGAGACATCTGGCAGGTCTCCTTAAGCTTCTAGGTAAGAGGGAACTCCTATCTTGCTTTGAGACTCATTTTGTTCTATCTAGATTGCGAGGAAACTTTTTTTTTTTGTCGGTCCTAGGGCGTGAATTCTGGGCCTGGGTGCTGTCCTTGAACTTTCTTTTCTCAAGACTAGCACTTTACCTCCTGAGCCACAGAACCACTTCCATTTTGGAGATAAGAGTCTCATCTAATTTTCCTGTCCAGTTTGGCTGTGATCCTCAGATACCAGCCTCCTAAGTAACTAGGATTACAGATGTGAACTGCCAGTGCCTGCCTCAAACAACCTTTAATGGGACTTACAAACTACCTCAGCCTGAATGGAGCAGATTTGGAGAAAGGCTGCAAGTATCCCTGTAAGAACTTCCGAGGCCACAGGAGTGGGTCAAGTATGTGTCCATTCATGTGTCCACGTGAATTCAAGTCTCCATTTGATTTTGCTTTCCGGGCCTTATGGTCTGTTTGTTTATTTATTATCTTTAAGTAGCTGTACAAAGGAGTTGCCATTCAACAAAACAATTTTTGAATACAATACAACTTGGTCAATGTCACTCCTTTGAACAGTCTTATCCCTCTCTTCCCATACCCCTTCCCTCACTTTTCTTAATTTTGTTTCAAAGTTCCAAACTTGTCATATGTATGCTATGAAAGCCTGAGAAGAGTTCCTCTTCTCTTTCAGTGAAGAGGTCTCCAAGGAGTGGTTATTAGGGTCCTGCAGGAAGACCTCTCCTCTCTTGACAAGATGGCTTGAGATGCTGGGAAAATCCTTATGCTTCCAGCTTAGGAACCATCTATCAATTAACTAGTTAATTTACAAATATTTTTAAGTTCTTGCTATATTTTAGATACCATGGAGAATGTGAAGAGGCAGAAGACCTGTTAGTTTTCTCTCAGTTAAAACACAGTCTAATTGAAGAGAAAAATCTAAACTTATAGACTAATATCAGGTCCATGATAACAGAAATTCAAGTGATTCAAGGGTTCTAGAAAGCTCTTTGGGTGACTAGTTCTAGAATCACTGAAACTGTACACATTTAACTTCCAACCTTCAAATGTAGTTTGAAAATAAATGTTTTGATTAATCCCTTTCTTTTTTTTTGTTGGATTCATTTCTGTTCTGACTCATTAAGAGCTGTCAGTGCCAATGTCACCATTGCCCAGTGGCAATAATGTATTGAATACATCACAGTGACTTCTGAAGTCTACAGGCTCAGTCGAAGAAGGAATGAGAGTAGAGATTTGGGTGGTGATGAGAAAAGTATGAAGTGACATTTTGAGGTGTATTCATAAACAGTTTTGTTAATGGCAACTCCTTTGTACAATTACTTAAAGATAATAAAAAGAAAAGATACAAAAAATGACATTTTATTTTGTTGAGGGAATAAATGGATAATTTTGTGGTTAATCTCTGATCATTTGTTTTGACTTATGTGTATATTTAAAATATTCTATTTAAAATATTCTATTTTAAAATATGTGATTCTAATAGCCAAATGGCAGAATGAGCCGAAGTGCCCAACAACAGATGAATGGAAAGATGTGAAATATGTGTGTATATGTAATTACACTGACATAAAGAAAAATGGTAGGAAAATGGAGGGAAATGAAGGACACTATATTGAGTGAGACAAACCAAATTCAAAGAGTCAGACATATATGTTTTTGCTCATATGTAGAAGTTAGACCTAAAAGACGTATTTTCATGGACAAATATGTGTAGATATTCACTTATATACATCTATAGTATATTATACATAGAACATGAATGCAACTAAGGGACTATTTAGAAGGAGAGGAATGGAAAGGGGAAAATATAATTGGCAACTTTGAAATACAATGGAACTATGCAAGCAAGCAGCATAAAGAATCTCAGTGAAAGCTGATGATCAATAGGGGGTTGGAGTTGAAGAAAGAAAGAAATAGGTTCTGTTGTCAAGTGGGTATTAGCAGGAGGGGGTGGGTTAACAAGGGAGATAGATTCTTTGTACCATATGGTACAGGGGGGTATGCCTGTACTATATTTCTGGCCAATTCACATATCTCAGACACCATCAATCCCAACCATGAGAGGCCATTTGTAGCATCTATTGTCCTCAGTAACAATGTCACTGGTGGTAAGGGGAGAAAGATCTGGCTGAAATGCCAAGAAGACAAAGCCTGTTCAGGTACTAGGATAGGTGTAGGCAACTAATCAGGCCATAGCAGTGTCTTGAAATACAGAAAACTCAGCAGCAAGTGTCCTAAGAAACAGAGCTATCAACAGCATTCACTTTTTTTTGTTTTTTTTGGCAGTGGTGGGCCTGAACTCTGCCTGTGAGCTGTCCCTGAGCTCTTCAGCTCAAGGCTAGCGCTCTACCCCTTGAGTCACAGTGCCACTTCTGGCTTTTTCTGCCTATGTGGTGCTGAGAAATCGAACCCAGGGCCTCATGCACATGAGGCAAGCACTCTACCACTCTACCTTCCCAGTCCCATGCATTCGCTTTTTTTTTTTTTTTGGTCTGGTCATGGGGCCTGAACTCTGGGCCTGGGCGCTGTCCCTCAGCTCTTCAGCTCAAGGCTAGCGCTCTACCACT
>NW_012272990.1:0-2992 GCF_000151885.1 Dipodomys ordii
GGGAGGGAGGGAGGGAGAGAGAGCATCATTAATTTGAAGCCCAGTAAAAGCATACAAGTCTATCCTAATAGCTAGAAATTTCCAAGAGAACGATTCTCTTTTATATATCATTTCTATAGTATAAACATCAAGGTAAATCCTGAAGACTGAAGAGAAGTTGTTAAAGGGCATCCTAGGGTCAGAAAGCAATATTAGAAGGACTTGCTGAGGAGTTTTTGGTCATCTCATTTTCCTCTAGACTTGTTTTATGAAGTCAAGACTCAAACAAAGATGGTGCCTCTACTTGTGAAGCCACTCCTGTTCATAGTGGAAGCCCCAGATCATGGCAGCTCAATTCTATTAACTGGAGAACATTATAGCTCAACTGTGTGAGTCAACCAAGCTCTTAACATCTCTTTTCTCTTCCTGTTTCCCTACAAAGACAAAAGGTAAAGAGAAATCATTCCATGGTATTTTACTTTTGATATGCAGTTGTGTTGAAAGCATTTTTACGCAATGGCGATTACACTATAAGTTAAAATGAGGGGTTTGTGTTCACTCTTGACTCTCTAGACTCCTCACATGTCCAGAAATAATTTTTAAAAAGTCTTAAATACAACTCTGCCAAGAATAAGACACACAGCCCTCTGTCCAGCATATCACAGCTCCTTCACCTTTGTATGAAGCTCAAGACCAGCACCTGTAGCTCCTCTTTATTCACAACACAGTCTCTATCTTTGTGTCTCCCCCTTTCCTCAGACATCCCTGTCATTGGGCTAATAATTGTTTTTGTGTCATGTCATATGTATACATCTGTTTTTATTATTAGGAATTGACAACAAGAATAACAAAGCAGAACAGGAGATTCAAAATTTGAGGTCCTCAATTCAAGGTTTATTGCCAGTGGAACAGTTAGAGAAACTCTCACCTATACATATGAGCTTTAGTTTCATCATCTGTACAAATGCCTGGCTGTCTGTGGTGAAAGGATTTGCCTTCTGGGCAATGGGGCAAAATGTATCATTGCAACTCGACTTGCTACCCAGAAGGTAAATCTTGCCAGGACAGTCAGGCATTTTTTTTTTCTGTAACACCCACCTGCAGAGCTTCCGTGATCAATGCAGCCAAACTCCCTGGCACCACTCACCTCACCATTTGGTAAGCCAGAAGTCCACAATTCACTTAGAGGCTTGTTTTTAAATCCTTGATTGTCCAACAGAGCACCAGAGAGACCAAAGAAGAAAGATGCTATGTGACATCTGAAGCCACTAATTGCCCGTCTTCCCTGCAGCAGTGTGCTGACAGTGTTCTGTCTTCTTCCCTGAGTATCTGCTAACAGGTCTGCCTGTGATTAAGAGCACTTATACTGATACTGACTTGCTCTGCATCTTTAACAGCTGACACCTCTAAGCAGCTCCTTTGTTTTACAACAAAGCAAATTCAATAATTAATGGCCTTATGGAGAATCCCAATCCACAGTCTCTTTCAGCAGGCTCCAAAGGCATCTCCAAACTATTAAAACATTTCTAGTAGAAATAAATCACTATTTCTTGCACTTTATCATACAACCAAGTTACTACAGGACACAGAGTCAACCCTTCTCTAATGGTCTGATAAGGGAGGTAGAAACAGCTGAGTGAGCATGGGTGACTTGTGCAATATTTTAGAAACATGAAAGAGAAATATCAATGCTATGTAATTGGCAGTGGTTTCCCCTGAAATTTTTGAAATGCCCTCTCTGCTGCAACCCCAATTCTATCACATTTTAAATATCTAAATCAAGCTTGACTTCTTCTACAAGTTTTTTTTCTGACCACTCCAGCTCAGAAAAATTCATTCCTTCATTCATTTATTCATTCAATATTGACAGTAAGTGCATCTTACTTGCAGATTCACTACACATAGTTTTGACTAAGCATAGTCAAAAATAAAAAGAAATTTCAAAAATAAAAACTGTACATTCTTGTTGTGTGCACTACACATCTCAATTGATGTGAAGAAGCTCTCAGTGAGTCTCTAGTGACTTGAGTGTTTTCCTGCCCTTAATTTCGTGAAAATCTGCCTCTCCAAAAGCAGTGATATCCAAGAAGCAAGGTAAAAAAATAATGTGAAATTTTTGGATTTGTTTAAAAGCAGCATGTTTTTAGGTAAAGCCGGATGGTGTTGGGCGGCGGGAGGGGCGGGGAGTGGAAATCACTCAAGCAGTCATAATAAAATACTGAACTCCATGCTTCCTGTGCATCCATAGTTTTTTCTCAATGGTAGTCTCCTGAGAACCATCTACCTGTATATACCTCGGCCCTATTCTACTAACTGAACATCTACTGTGCACCAGACTTTGTGCTAGGCTCTGATGACAAAACAATATACAGTCAAAATCTTTATCTAGTGTCTCCTTCCCTGTTCTACTAATAGAATAGTCTTTCAACTGCATCTAATAGTCTTTCACCAATAGCATTTTCCAAGAATTCACATTAATTTCCATTTTATACAATAATTGTAAACATGTCCTTTGAAACATCTTGAAGGCAAAGCAGTTTTGATTTCCCTGATAGCCTGCTAAGGTGCTAAGTTCATGTTTAATGAATACTTGGATAATTATGTAGAAAGAAAAGTAAATATGTATTGAATTTTCCTATATGGGCTCTAAGTTTCTTCAAAAGTGAAGATATTTATTTCTGTATCTTTTAACACACGCAACATGGTGCTAGGCATGTGGCTGATTCTCAATACATGGTTAAATTCAGTAATTCTGCTAGGAATGAACATTACTCCTGTATGCTAATACAATTAATCAGACTCTGATTCAGAAAATAGGACGTTTAAGGCCAAGGTTTTTAAAAAGAGGTAGCCGAGTAAGAACTGCACCAGGCACGCACGTGGTATTCAGGTAAGGGGTAGGTTTATTCAGTAGACCTGCTGGGACCAGGCAAGGTTGGCACTCCACGCGGCTGGCAAAGGAAAAGAAAAAAGGTGGTCTGGCCGCGGTTTATTCCTTATATAGGGTAGGGGG
>NW_012272991.1:0-1327 GCF_000151885.1 Dipodomys ordii
TGCTCGAGGCCCTGGGTTCGATTCCTCAGCACCACATAAGCAAAAAGAAAAAAGCCAGAAGTGGCGCTGTGGCTCAAGTGGTAGAGCGTTAGCCTTAAGCTGAAGAGTTGAGGGACAGTGCCCAGGCCCAGAGTTCAGGCCCCACGACTGGACCCCCCCAAAAAATGCAGATTTTAAAGCACTTACTATTATTGCTAAAGTATATGCCCAGGTTCACATCTGACTCACATCTATAATCCTAGCTCCTTGGGAGACTGATATCTGTGAGTCAATGTTCAAATCTGGCCTGGAAAGACAAATCTGACACTCTTAGATCCAGTTAACAAGCAAAAAAGCCAGAACCTGAAGGCATAACTTGTAAGATACAGTGCCAACCATCATCTCTTTAAGTTAAAGGGTCAGAAAACCAAGCTGAAGCCCATGCCTATAATCCTAGCTACTCAGGAGGCTGAGATATGAGGATCATGGCTCAAAGCCAGCTGGGGCAGAAAAGTTCTCAGTCTCTTCATCTCCAATTAACCCCTCAAAAAACCAGAAGTGCAGCTGTGGCTCAAAGCCCTCACCTTAAGCCAGAGATCTCAGGGACAGCACCTAGGCCCTGAGTTCAAGCCCCACAGCTGACAAAAGAAACAAAAACAAAACAAAAAACCTCTTCCCCCAAAAATCCCAAGCTCTTGTCTGTTAGTTTGTGTACTGGATTTCAGATTAGATGTTGGCTGTGTGATCTTTAACAAACCTGTGAATGGCTCTTTCTGCTCTAGGAAGATAGGCTGTGAATTCCACTGTATAGGAATCTTGATAGAGACTAAATACAAGGAAGCAAAAATAAAAGTAAATAAAACAGTTGAGTTTCAATTAACTTTTTTAAAAAGCTTTCACACTAGAAAGTACATTATTATTCCTTAGTATCAAATCGTTAACAGTATTCTGACTTAGTTCTTCATGGTTTTCTTATCATTTTTTTGAAATTCATAACTTTCTTTCCTTTAAAAAATTTAGAACTTTCATATATTAATCATGTTAATAACTAATTTTTAAAAAATGATCTTTAAGTAGTTGTACAAAGAAGTTGATATTCAACAAAGCAGCTTATAAATACAATGCACCTTGATCAGTGTCATCCCTTTTATCATTCTATCAAATTCCTCGCAATCCCAACCTTCCCTCGGTTCATTTTAATTTTGTAGAATATGCAGTGAATTTTATTTTATTTTATTTTTTATTTTTTGGGTCCGGTTGTGGGGTCTGAACTCTGGGCCTGGGCGCTGTCCCTCAGCTCTCCAGCTCAAGGCTAGCGCTCTACCACTTGAGCCACAGCGCCACTTCT
>NW_012272992.1:0-1805 GCF_000151885.1 Dipodomys ordii
ATATAAATTTCAAGTCATCTATGTACTTCTGAAATACAACTGCCGACTTAGGATTGGTGCTAGCTGAAGCAAGATCATTGCTCTTTTTTTCTCCCAGCTGAAAGAGAAAGCTTTTACATTCCCTTATTTGGCAAGATTCTGTTGCTACAAAAGCCACTTAAGGACCAAACTTTGAAAAGACCATTTCTTCTCCTCCCCTAGCAGGAAAGCCTCTAAACAAACTAACACAGCTCTTCTTAAATAGCAATAGCATCTCTCAGATTATCAAAAACAAAAAACACAAAACATTAAAACAGTAAGCAGTATCATATGAGATAGAGGCTTTGGATGGTGTGATATTCCACACCCAGGAAGGACCCCCTGTTCTGGGCACAGAATGTTCTGACCCTCTAGGAATTCTGCAGCATGAAGAGTGACAACAGCCATTCTAGTTTCCTCCTATTTCAAAGACACTTCACTTTGGGAGATCACAGTTGGAGCACATTGAGCAGGCAGGTAGAGAAGCCTGGTTGGGTTGCAGCCAGCCATTGGAACCCAGACCCATCCATGCCTTCTAAGGTCAATAGTCACCTTCCCAAGGTGAAACATTGGAGAGCCCTTAGCACCATGGCTAGGATTGGCGCCGATGACTGCACAGTCCCTCCTGAGGAGTGATGAGCTGGAGTTACTGCAGATGCTGCAAGCTTTCAGCATGGGGCTCTAAGATCTATCACCAGCACAGAGTTCCAGTGGGAAAAGCTATGATTTATGTTCAGATCAACCCACCATCTCTGTGGAGCCTTCCCTGACCTTTCAACCCCACATCAATCTCCTCACGACTGCTCTCCTTTAACTTCTTCTACTTAAGTATTTAGTGTCGCTGTTTAGAAGATCGTATGAGAAAACACCCTAAGCCCTGGGGGAGTTAGCAAGCGAGACTGCCTTGATGCCCTGAATGACAGATGATGTCTGCGTGAGCACGGGAGATGGAGCAGCGATATTTCAAGCCTGTCTGCAGGCAGCGTGCTGGTTCCATTCGTCCTTACTGTATCTTCCCCACAGGGAGATGAAGTCTTTCAGCTTAAAGGCCATGAGGACAAGTCCTTTTTAATCCACAGTTTCACCCTCTATATTTTAGTTACCACAGTCAACCACAGGCTGAAAACATTAAACATAAAATTCTAGAGATTTTCTTTTTAATCGTGCAAGTTTAATAGTGCATTGTTCTGAAGAGTGTGATAAAAATCTTCCTATTATCCTGTTCCATCTTACTCTTTCTCCTCTGGATCATGAATCATTCTTTTGTCTAACAAATATACACTGGACAAAGTTCCCACCTGTTAACCTCTTAAAAGCTCTCTAGAGGATCAGATTAACCACTGTATCATTGCTTGTAGTGTCCTGTATGTAGTATAATGCTATATCCTAGAGCCTACATCCTCACTATATTTCATCTCATAAAGCATGTATTGTGTATGTATTATCACAAGAACAGTAAAGTGGAGTACAGCAAAATGCTGAGAGACAGAGAGACAGAGAGAGAGAAAACACCCTGCATAGTTATTGTTGCTGTTTTGTTGATCATAGGGCTTGAACTCAGGGCCTGGCTGTTGGAGATAAGAGTCTCATTGACGGGGCTGGGAAGGTGGCTCAGTGGTAGAGCGTTTGCCTTGCATGCATGAGGCCCTGGGTTCGATTCCTCAGCACCACATAAGCAAAAACAAAAAGTTGGAAGTGGCACTGTGGCTCAAGTGGTAGAGCGTTAGCCTTGAGCTGAAGAGCTGAGGGACAGTGCCCAGGCCCGGAGTTCAAGCTCCACGACCAGA
>NW_012272993.1:0-3225 GCF_000151885.1 Dipodomys ordii
ATAAGCAAAAAGAAAAAAGCCAGAAGTGGCGCTGTGGCTCAAGTGGTAGAGCGCTAGCCTTGAGCTGAAGAGCTGAGGGACAGTGCCCAAGCCGAGTTCAGGCCCCACAACTGGACCCCCCCCCAAAAAAAAAGTCTCATGGACTTTCTTGCTCGGGCTGGCTCTTAACTGTGATTCTCCTGATCTCAGCCTCCTTAGTAGCTAGGATTGTAGGCGTGAGCCACTGGCCCCTGGCTGCTTAGCATCATCTTATATGGTCATATATACATAGCTTTTGACCTTTTTTTTTTTTTTAAGCTTTTCTGCTCATCTTATCCTAGATATATACTAATCATTGCAAATAAGGGAAACCATAGGACCTATCTTTCTTTGGGTCTGCCTTACTTCACTTAATATGATTTGTTTCCAGGTCTTTCCATGGACACAGAGGTTTTTCTTTGTTGTTCTTAATGCACCATGTGACTTTTTTTGTTTCTTTTGTATGTTCTTCCCCCTATGGTATGTATATCCCATTGTCACTGTATTTGATTTTGGAATCCTGCACCTTGTATATACATTTATCTAATTTGGGGAGGGGAAGAGCAATAACAAAACGCAGAAACAAGGACACAAGGACACAGGATGACCCATTGCAACAACGATACTCACAAGACACTATGTTGGAAATAAGTACACAAGATGACCCATTGCAACAATGATACTCACAGGATACTATGTTGGAAATGAACTTGATGGGTGGGGAGAGGGGTGAGGTGGGGGAGGGGATGGTAGGAGAAAAACAAAGGAGGGGGTAACAATGTTCGACAAGAAATGTACTCATGACCTTACTCATGTAACTGTAACCCCTCTGTACAGCATCTTTACAATTAAGTAAAATTAAAAAAAATAATTATGGGTTAGCTAGTATCTCTCCTGGTTCAAACAAGGTGTAGATAAAAGGTGATTTTTTTTTCTTCCTCCACACAGTGCTGGGATTGAACCCAAAATCTTTGCACACCAGGCAAGCGTTCTAACCACAGAGCTACAATTCTGTGGTCCTAAAAAGGCAACTGTTTTGGCGGCACTGGAATTTTGAATGCGGGGCTTGTGCTTGCTAGGCAGGCACACTCCTGTTTGAGCCAGGCCTTCAGTCCCTTTTTTTTTTTGGTCAGTTGTGGGGCTTTAATTCAGGGCCTGGGCATTGTCTCTCAGCTTCTTTTGCTCAAGGCTAGTTTTCTACCACTTGAGCCACTTCTGTGGTTTTCTGGTGGAGAGAAGAGTCCCACAGACTTTCCTGCCCAGGCTGGCTTTGAACCACAATCCTCAGATCTCAGCCTCCTGAGTAGGTAGGATTACAGGTATGAGCCACCGGTACTTGACTCCTTCAGTCTTTTTTGCTCTAGTTATTTTATTTTTTATTTTTTGCTAGTCCTGAGGCTTGAACTCTACAATTACAGGCAAGAGCCACTGGCACCTGGCTTGCTCTAGTTATTTTTGAGATAGGGTCTCACTGTTTGCTCAGGTGGGCTATGTTTCTCCCACAGCAGCTGGAATGACAGGTATGTGCCACTATGCTCAGTTTTTATTTGCTAAGATGGAGTCTCATGAACTTTTTTGCCCATGTTTTTGCCTCCAATTGCAATCTTTCTGATCTCTACTTCCCTGAATTGTTAGGATTATAGGTGTGAGCCACTGGCACCTGTCCAAGAGAAAAAATTATTTTAAATATAATTTTACTGTCTTTATTAGGGTATTGGACAGAGGTGTTATCATTTCATGTCAGGTAATGAGTACATTTAATTATCATTATTATTTGGAGTACTGCGGATTGAATCCTGGGCCCTTGAGGATGCTAGATAAGAGTTCTACCACTGAGCTACATCCCCAGCATCAAAGAGTGATTTTTTTTTTTAAAGCTGAACTTGCTTTAATCAGCCTGACCACCTGGCCTGGTGTCAGTGGGACCACTGAGAAAGGCTAGGCATTTGTCAAAGCAGTTCAGGCCCTTGAGAGTGAGGTAAGCAGTCGGGACAGGTGGCAATGTGGCAGATCCTACCACAGGCACTGGTGCAGTCACAGAAGCACCAATGCCCAAGAGTGGGTCAGGTACCTCCGGTGCCCTGTGGATGTACAGACCAGCTGCTCAGGCCCAACTCAGGGAGCTTGTCTTGCTGGTCAGTTCCTCTGTCCCTTGAACTTGATTGTTGTTCTTTTTTTGTTGTTGTTGGTCATGGGGATTGAACTCTCTTTGGGCCTGGGCGCTGTCCCTCAGCTCTTCAGTTCAAGGCCAGGGCTCTACCACTTGAGCCAGAATGTCACTTCTGGCTTTTTTCTATTTACGTGGTGCTGAGGAATTGAACCCAGGGCCTTATGCATGCGAGGCAAGCACTCTAACACTGAGCCACCTTCCCAGTCCCAAACTTGATTGTTTACAGTAAGGAGTGAACAAAGGGGCAGAGGAGGCACTTCAAAGCCTGGGAAGATAAAATGACCCAGAATCTACAAAGCTTCCTTTCATAGTTGTTCAAACAAGCACCGGATGTTAGGAGCAGAGAGGACCTCCTTCCTAGACCTTTACGTTCCTGAGGAAACAGACGCTGTGGAAGTGGAAGCGGCAGCGGCAGCGGCTCTGGGAGGCTTCACACACTCTTCTGGCTCAGCTCAGAGTCAGAACTCTGCCTCTCTGTGCGGGTACTTGTGTTGTGCTTGAACTCTTGGCTTGCACTCATGCTTAGCTTTTTCACTCAAGGCTGGTGCCCTACCACTTGAGCCACCTCCACACTTCAGGCTTGTTGCTGGTTAAGAATCACAGACTTCTCTACTTGGACTGGCTTTGAATCTCAATCCTCTGATCTTATTCTCCTGAGTGGCTGGATTATAGGTGTGAGCTTCTAGGACCAATTTTTTTTTTTTATTTTTTGTTGATCATGGGCTTAAACTCAGGGAATGGGCGATGTCTCTGAGCTTTTTTGCTCAAGGCTGGTATTCTACCATTTTGAGCCACAGCTCCACTTCCGGTTTTCTGGTGGGTTATTGGAGGTAGGAGTCTCATGGACTTTTCTGCCCCAGCTGGCTTTGAACTGAGATCCTCAGATCTCAGCCTCATGAGTAGCTAGGATGACAGGTATGAGCCACAGTACCCAGGTCCAGCCATGGTTTTGGTCCGCTTGTGGGGCCTGAACTCTGGGCCTGGGCACTGTCCCTCAGCTCTTCAGCTCAAGGCTAGTGCTCTACCACTTGAGCCAC
>NW_012272994.1:0-1284 GCF_000151885.1 Dipodomys ordii
AAAAAAGAACCAGGGAAGGGCCAGTCTTGCTGTTATATCACAACACACCCTTACGGGAGCTAACCTGGTCCTGCAAGATCCACATTAGTCTCTGTAGAGAAAAGGGCCACTCAGACCAACTTATCTCTCACTAGTCCCCACTTGTGATAGAGCTGCCACCTCTCCATTTGATTACACTGGGAACTAAGCTCCCAAAACGCTGTGATTCTCTGGATCTTAAATGTCCCCAAACCATGTATTGTTAGCCCAAAGTACTTCTAGGAGGTGGGGCCTAGTATGGAATTGGAGGTGCCCACAAAAGAACACCAGGACCCCAGACTCTGTTCATCTTCATTTTATTTTCAAATAACCAAAAGGTAAACAGAAATTCTCCACCACAAGCTCCTGCCACAATGCACTGTGATACCACAGGCTCAAATGACAACGGATTGAATTTTCTTAAAACATGAGCCAAAATCAACCTTTTCTCTCTCTCTCTCTTTTTTTCTTCTCAGTATTAGGGCTCAAAATCAGCTACCTTACAGTTTCTTAGCAGGTACTAAACTGCGTGAGCCACTCTATACATTTTTAAGATCGGGTCTTGCTTTATCCCCAGGGCCCACCTGGATTGTAATACTCCTATTTGTGCTTCTGAAATCACAAGTGCACGCTATTGCACCCAGACATGGATTGAGATGAAGTCCTGCTGACAGTTATGCTTGGGCTGGCTTCAAACTTCAGTCCCCCAATCTCTGCCTTCCAAGTAACTAGAATTACAGGCTCAAGCAACTGGGCCTAGTCAACTTTCCTCTGTTTATGTTGATTTTTCTCAGGTATTTTGTTATAGCAGTAGAAAGCTAACACATACACAGGAGCTTTTGTGGACACACTCAAACCATATAAAACAAGTGGCAGCTGCTTCCTACCTGCCTGAATTCTGTGTCTAAAATGGATTCAGTGCAAAATAATATCTCCTTTTAAGTGGGAGAGTTATGAAATAGGTATATCTATAAGTTTTTTTTCCTAATGATATATTGAAACAGTGCTTTCTTACTAAAACACAGATAGATGAACTATAATAGACCACATAAGACAATGAGTTTTTATTTTATTTTTTTAAGTATTTATTTGTTTTTTATTTTATATTTTGGGGGGAAGGGTCCAGTCATGGGCCTGAACTCTGGGCCTGGACACTGTCCCTCAAGTCTTCAGCTCAAGGCTAGCGCTCTACCACTTGAGCCACAGCGCCACTTCCGGCTTTTTTTTTCTGCTTATGTGGTGCTGAGGAATCGAACCCAGGGCCTC
>NW_012272995.1:0-1735 GCF_000151885.1 Dipodomys ordii
TAAGTGAAGTAAGCCAGGCCCAAAGAAACATAGGTCCCATGGTTTCCCTTATTTGCAATAACTAGTATATGTCTGAGACAAGCAGAAAAGGTAAAAAAAAACAACTATGTACATATGAACCCCAAGATAGGGACGAGATTTTATTTTTCTTGCTTTTGTTTTTAATGTACTTATAATGTACTATGTAATTTTTTGTTTCTTTTGTAAGTTCTTCCTCCATGCTATAACCCCTGTTGTCACTGTATTTGATTCAGGTACCCTGCATCTTGTATATACATTTTCTACTTTGGGGAAGGGAAGGGAATAACAAAATGCTGCAACAAGGACACAGGTTGACCCATTGTATCAATGAGATGTACAAGACACTATGTTGAAAATGAAGTTTACAACTATGGGGAGGAGGGAGGAGTTGGGGAGGTAGAGAGTCAAGGGATCGTGGGGAAAAACAAAGCAGTAGGTAACAATACTCAATAAGAAATGTACTCATTACCTTACTCATACACCACCACCACCTGCTCTGTGGGAAACAAGAAAAGCCTCTGGTTGCCTTACTCTGCTGGAGGCACCAGGCCCTGTGTAGTAGCACATAGATTCTAGCTTTTCTCCTCCTTTCTCTGTATATTGGGTTCAGAGATTACTCTATGTTAATATGGACAATTAGCATTACCAACATGTATCTGTCTACTTTCTCTTGTTTAAAAAAAAAGAAAAAACTTACAAAACGGGGTTCTAGAAGGTCAGCAAAGGGTGGGTTTGAGATGTTTGGGTGGGTTAAGTGGGCATTTTGACAACATGGCTTCTCCTTTGGCATATGTAATTGTGATGTTTAACGGACATCTTGCAGTTTAAAATGACACTTTTAAAATAAAATTCTCAAGCCGGGCGCCAGTGGCTCACGCCTGTAATCCTAGCTACTCAGGAGGCTGAGATCTGAGGATCGCGGTTCAAAGCCAGCCCGGGCAAGAGAGACCGTGAGACTCCTATCTCCAATAAACCGCTAGAAAACTGGAAGTGGTGCTGTGGCTCAAGCAGTAGAGCGCTCACCTTGAGCTGAAGATCTCAGGGACAGAGCCCAAGCCCAGAGTTCAAGCCCCACGACCAACAAAAAAATAAAATAAATAAAGTAAAATTCTCTCCTAATGATGACTTGAGCCCTGGCACTACAGGAGATTCAGCAGACCCTGTAGGATCTTATTTGAAATTAACATTCTCTATTGTAATTTTGTTCATTTATTTTTAAATTTTCTTTTGTTTTCACTGGAAAGGAAAGATGATGCTGAGTTTTAAACATTAAAAGTGTGCAAGTTGCTTTGTTACAATAAAACTAAATGGGTACACAAAATATTTAAACAATTATTTAAATTCATTTAAATTTATTATTTTTCACAGTTTGTAAACTGATTCACTCCTATTTGAAAAATATGGCTAGCAAGCATGAGAATAATAAACAATAATAATTAACAATAATTAGAAACTTTTAATAAAAAGGGAAAGTACTAAGAAATTAAATTTACATTGGTTCCATATCTTAGACATGGTTAATAATGCTGCAATAAACATAGTTGTGCTGGTAGCTTTAGTATAGCCTTGTTTGTGATCGTTTGAGTAAATGCCCAAAAGTGGGATTGCTGGGTCATAGGGGAGCTCTATGTGGAGTCTTTATTTTTATTTTTATTTATTTTTTATTGTGAAAATACTGTACAGAGGGGTTACAATTACATGGGCAAGATAATGA
>NW_012272996.1:0-1473 GCF_000151885.1 Dipodomys ordii
TTTCGACATGACAACTTGTACTTCTCATTGTTGCAACGGGTCCACCTGTATCCTTAAACGACTTGTTTTTCCCCATCTCCTCCACAAATTATACCGACATCAAATAGAGTGAAAGCAGGGGTTATACTGTGGGGGAGGGAGTGATAATATTTTTATAGAATGATATAAAATTACTTGCCTGAGAGAGAAAGATTTAGATTCTAGTCTCACCTCCAGTAGTTGATCAGTTCTATTCTTGGGTATTTAATCATTGCGGCATATAATTTCTTATGTGAATTAAGACAATTAAGCTTAAAACTCACAAGTAATCATAAGAAATGCTAATGAAATTCTTTCAGTGCAGAGAGCCAGCAATGATGAGAATGAGTCATTTGCTTAGTCATTTTATATCTTTCTATTCTACTGTAACAAATTTTAAGGTCAGAAGGAATCTCATTGGTAGAGAGATTACTGATCTTTTTGTTATTGTATCACACCCTTAGAAAGAATTTGTGTTGAGCAAAAGTATTTCCTCTGACAGGTTAGAGGCTCATGAATTAGTATTAGTGAGATAATCTTGTATTGTCTCTTTCCTTTTTCATTTGTATATTATTAATACAAAGGAAAATTCACCTGAAGACCTTTTCTAATTAGGGAAGAAGACTTTTATTTGATGAAAAATTGCTTATGCAGAATCACTTACCATATTAATAAATAATCTCCAACACTCTAACAAGTTAGTGCCTACTAAACATTTTGTTACTGCCATGGAAAAAGAGAGTCAGAGATCTTTCCTACTTCATATGTTCTAGTTTTGCTTTTTCCTCCTTAAGGTTTTGATGTTAGTGACATTATACGCAAATGAAAGAATATTTTCCAAATATATTGTAACATGGAAAAATATTTTCCAGATATAGGAATGACCTGACCTGAACATTTTGTGCATTCTGAGTCAGAGAAGCTTTGTTTTGCAAGTATTGAGAGCACAGAGCAAACTAGTACTCTGAAATTACTAGCAAATACTCCTCCTTTCTGACAGAAAGAAAAAAAGGCAATTATTATTTTCTTTTTACTTTAAGCAAGAGGATTCACTTATCTAGAGGATTCACTTAAGATTTTCTATTCTGTAAGTTACTTGAAAACTCAGTTAGTTTGTTGATCCCCTTCCCTTCCCTTATTCAAATAAATGTATATATAATACCAGGTTACCAAATCAAATACAATAACAACAGAGGATACACCTTAGAGGAAAGAACATACAAAAGAAACAAAAAAATCACATAGTACATTAAACAACAACGAAGAAAAAACTCTTTTTTTTTTGGTTGGTCCTGGGGCTGGAACTCTGAGTCTGGACACTGTCCCTAAGCTCTTCAGCTCAAGGCTAGTGCTCTACCACTTGAGCCACAGCACCACTTCCAGCTTTTTCTGCTTATGTGGTGCTGAGGAATCAAACCCAGGGCCTCATGCATGCAAGGCAAGCACTCTACCACT
>NW_012272997.1:0-2311 GCF_000151885.1 Dipodomys ordii
GTATATTTTAGATATGAGACCCTTGTCCGTTGTATGGCTAGTGAAGATCTTCTCCCAATCCGTGGGCTTTCTATTGATCTTGCTAGCTATGTCATTTGCCCTGCAGAAGCGCTGCAACTTTATGCAATCCCATTTGTCCAACCTTTCTTTGATTTGTTGTGTTTCTGGGTCTCTATTAAGAGTATCTGGGCCTGTGCCAAGGAGTCCTAGGGTTTCTCCTATTCCATCCTGTAATGTTTTCAGAGTGTCTGCTTTGACTCTGAGGTCTTTGATCCATTTGGAGTGGATTCTGGTGCAGAGTGATATATAAGGATCTAGCTTTAGTTTTCTACAAGTAGTTAACTAATTTTGCCAGCACCATTTACTGAAGAGGCTGTCTCTTCCATTCTATTTTTTTAGCTCCCTTATCGAAGATTAGATGGCCATAGGTTTTTAGGTTTATTTCTGAGTTTTCAGTTCTATTCTATTGGTCCTGAGGTCTGTTCTTGTGCCAATATCAAGCTGTTTTGATTACTATGGCTTTGTAGTAGAGTTTGAAATTTGTTATTGATATTCCTCCAGCACTGTTCTTTCTGTTGAGGATCATTTATGCTATTCGGGGTCTTTTATTGTTCCATATGAATTTTTGGATTGCCTCTTCTATTTCCTTGAAGAATGAGGTTGGAATATTGATAGGTATCACATTGAATTTGTAGATAGCCTTGGGAAGTATTGCTATTTTCACTATGTTGATCTTTCCAATCGAGGAGCATGGAGTTTTTGCCACTTTCTAACTTCTGTTTTGATTTCCTTTTTCAAGATTTTAAAGTTTTCATCATAGAGGTCCTTCACTTCTTTGGTTAATTCCTAGGTATTTTATTTGTTGTGGGGCTATTACAAATGGAGGTGCTTTCCTAATTTCAGCCACACTTTTCTCATTGTTGGCATACAGAAAAGCCATTGATTTTGGAGGGTTAATTTTGTACCCTGCTACTTTGCCAAAGTTTTGAATCAGCATGAGTAATTTGGGAGTGGAGTCTGTGGGATTCTTTAAATACAAGATCATGTCATCTGCAAAGAGGGAGAGTTTTACTTCTTCTTTCCCTATATGGATCCCCTTTATATTTGTATCTTGTCTTATTGCTGTAGGTAGGCATTCTAATACCAGACAGAAGAGCAGTGGAGAAAGTGGACATCTTTGTCTTGTTCCTGAGTTTAGTGGAAATGGCTTTAGTTTTTCAGCATTGAGTATAATGCTGGCTGTAGGTTTGTCATATACAGCCTTTATTGTATTGAGGAATGTTCCATGGATTCCTAATTTTTCCAAAACCTTCATCATAAAGGGGTGTTGGATCTTGTCAAATGCTTTTTCTGCATCTATTGAGATAACCATGTGGTTCTTATCCTTGCCCCTGTTGATGTGATGAATAATATTAATTGATTTGCGTATATTGAACCAGCTTTGCATCCCTGAAATGAATCCTGTTTGATCGTGGTGTATGATTTTTTGGATGAATTGTCGAAGTCGATTGCCCAAAATTTTGTTGAGAAGTTTTGCATCAATGTTCATCAAAGAAATGGGTCTATAGTTCTCTTTCTTTGTTGAGTCGCTGCCTGGTTTTGTGATGGGGGTTATGATGGCTTCATAGAATGAGTTCGGTAGTGAATTTTCTCTTTCAATTTCATTGAAGAGTTGGAGGAGTATTGGTGGGATCTCTGCTTTGAAGGCCTTGAAGAATTCCTCTGTAAAACCATCTGGTCCTGGGCTTTTCTTAGATGGGAGGTCTCTTATTGCTGTTTCTGTTTCAATGCTTGATATGAGCCTGTTAAGATGGTGTAACTTGGTTTAATTTTGGCATGTCAATATTTGCTAAGAAAAGGTCCATTTCTGCCAAGTTCTCAAACTTATTAACATAAAGTTTTGAGAAGTATTCCTTTATAATGTTCTGAATCTTGGTTGTTTCTGTGGTGATGTTTCCATTCTCATCTCTGAGTTTATTTATTTGGGTGTGTTTTCTTCTTTTTCTGATAAGATTTGCTAAGGGTCTGTCAATTTTGTTATTTTTTCTGAAGAACCAAATCTTTGTTTTGTTAATTCTTTCTATGTTTTTTTTGGATTCTAATTAATTTAATTCTGATTTAATTTTAATTATTTCTTTTCATCTACTGGATTGGGGTTTATCTTGCTGCTCTTTTTCAAGGAGGCTCAGATGTCTCATTAAATTGTTGGTTTCCGCTCTCTCCAATTTGTTGATGTAGGAGCTCAGAGCTATAAACTTGCCTCTGAGTACTGCCTTTGCTGTGTCCCAGAGGAGCTGGTAATTTGTGTGTT
>NW_012272998.1:0-1385 GCF_000151885.1 Dipodomys ordii
GCCTGAACTCTGGGCCTGGGCGCTGTCCCTCAGCTCTTTAGCTCAAGGCTAGCACTCTACCACTTGAGCCACAGCGCCACCTCCGGCTTTTTTCTTTTTGCTTATGTGGTGCTGAGGAATTGAAGCCAGGGCCTCAGGCATGCAAGGCAAGCGCTCTACCACTGAGCCAACTTCCCAGCCCCTTCTCTTCGGAGTTCTATGCTGAGGAAAACAGCTCATCTCTGTGGACCACCTTCCTGAGTGGCTAGGATTATCAGCAAGAGCCACTGACACCCGCTGGAGAGACACTTATCTCCAATTAACCATCAAACAATTAGAAATGGAGGTGTGGTAGAGTGGCAACTCTGAGTCAAATAGGTAAGTGAGAGTGACAGGCCCTGAGTTCAAGCCCCAGTACTGGTACCAAAAGCAAAAACAAAAAACAAAAAAATAACAAAGTATAAAGCAGAAACTAAGGAGTCTTTTTTTTCTCTCCCCAATCTAATTGTGGAATCAAGTGCACAGGGTTATATGGGCCAGTGGTGATACAGAAAACACTAAATAGTAATTCCAGATGCTGATCTCCTGACCCACCTGGCTTGAGCAAAAGGCTTTCCTTTTTGTCTAAAAGATGAGAAGACCAAGCTGGGCGCTGGTGACTCACGCCTATAATCCTAGCTACTCAGGAGGCTGAGATCTGAGGATCACTGTTCAAAGCCAGCCCAGGCAGGAAAGTCCATAAGACTCTTATCTCCAATGAACCACTAGAAAATTGAAAGTGGTGCTGTGGCTCAAGCGGTAGAGCGCTTGCCTTGAGCTGAAGAGCTGAGGGACAGCGTCCAAGCCCCAGGTACCACAAAAAAGAAAGCAAAAACAGGGCTGGGAAGGTGGCTTAGTGGTAGAGCGCTTGCCTTGCATGCCTGAGGCCCTGGGTTCTCAGCACCACATAAGCAAAAAGAAAAAAAGCTGAAAGTGGCACTGTGGCTCAAGTGGTAGAGCGCTAGCCTTGAGCTGAAGAGCTGAGGAACAGCGCCCAGGCCCAGAGTTCAGGCCCCACGACCAGACCCTCCCCCCCCCCAAAAAAAAAGAAAGAAAGAAAAAACAAACTGAAAAATGAGAAGACCAGAGCACTGTGCTTGAGATGATGCTGTCATTGGAGATAGGCAGAGAGCTGGGGTACAGTGATTGGAGGGGGAATGTTGCTTACAGCAGCAAAGCCAGGGGAGATCTCCTGAAATAGCTGACACAAGATGGATGAGAGGACAAAGCCATGTGACAATCAGAGCCAAACTTCCAGTTAAGAGGAGGACCAAGGGCTAATGCCTGAGACAGGAAGTAGTTTGCCAAATCTGGGCAGCTGAAAGACATCCACTGTAGTTCAGGAGTCAGGCAAGTTAAAAGATCTC
>NW_012272999.1:0-1297 GCF_000151885.1 Dipodomys ordii
GCTGTGGCTCAAGTGGTAGAGTGCTAGCCTTGAGCTGAAGAGCTGAGGGACAGCGCCCAGGCCCAGAGTTCAGGCCCCACAACCGGACCCAAAAACAAAAACCTCAGGACCACAGGTCTCTTAGAACAGAGCCTGACTCATGGATCTGGCACTTATCAGCTAATATTTACCTGCCCTGCACTAGGCACTGCCCCAGGCTCAGATACGCTGCAGTCATCACTAGTCTCCCAGCAACCACTCTTTTCTTGCCAATTTCCCCTCTCCATTTGACTAAAGAACTTGTACTTAATTGTTAGAACCCAAGCTAAACGTCATTCTCAATAGGATACCTGTTCTCATGAACTTTCAGCCTAGCCAACCCTAGATAGTTAGTCATGCTCCATTTTTTATCTAGAGACAGTATTTATCATCGTCTGTAGGTTGGGTTTTATCTCCCTAGTACTAGCCCAGACCTCACACAGTGGAATCTATGAAACATTTATAGATGCGCACGTGTGCGTGTGTGTGTGTGTGTGTGTGTGTGTGTGTGAGTGAGTGTGTATACACGTACCAGTACTGGGGCTTGAACTCAGGGCCCGAGCACTGTTCCTTAAGCATTTTTGTTCAAAGCTAGTGCTCTACAACTTAAGACACAATTCTACTTCTAGCTTTTTGCTAGTTAATTGGAGATAAGATTTTTGTCTGCCCAGGCTGGCTTTAAACTCAAACTCATCCTCAGATCTCAGCCTCCTAAGTAGCTAGGATTATAAACCATGAGCCACTGGTGCCCAGCTTCAGGAAATTTCTTTTGTAATTGGGAAGACAGGAAGATAACTAATTAAAATACAGCTTTTTTTTTTTTTGTCAGTCATGGGGCCTGAACTCTGGGCCTGGGTGCTGTCCCTTAGCTCTTCAGCTCAAGGCTAGAGCTCTACTACTTGAGACATAGCACCACTTCCTGCTTTTTCTGCTTATGTGGTGTTGAGGAATCAAATCCAGGGCCTTATGCATGCAAGGCAAGCGCTCTACCACTGAGCCACCTTCTCAGCCCCAAAATAGAGCTTTTTAAGAGCTGCATTCTCCTGGGTTTGGTGGCTGTAATCTTAGCTACTCAGGAGGTTGAGGAAGGAAGATCACAAGTTCAAAGCCAACCTGGACAACTTTTTAAGACTGTGTCTCAAAATAACATTAACTAAAAGGGATGGGGACATAGCTCAGTGGTAGAATGTTTATCTAAAATATACAAGGTCCTGGAGTCAATCCCTAGCCCTAGGTTTAATCCTCAACACTAGAAAATAATTGAGAAAAAAAAAAAAAA
>NW_012273000.1:0-2577 GCF_000151885.1 Dipodomys ordii
AGAAGAAGAAGAAGAAGAAGAAGAAGAAGAAGAAGAAGAAGAAGAAGAAGAAGAAGAAGAAGAAGAAGAAGAAGAAGAAATAATTTTGGACCCCAAGGGTGGGAAGAATGGTCACTCTTGAGAAGCTAGAGTGTAAAGGCAGGCTAAACCTTCCTAGCCATTCAAAAGCTACTGTCAGGCCCATCCACAGGCTATGTACAGGCCAGGCTTCCCCTGCCTCTAAATGAGTATTGGAAGTCAGCAGACTGCAGCTGTGTGGGTTCCTTAATCTCCTCCTTGCTGAGGACACTCATATCTAACCACTTCCTGGGGGGACTAACACCAATTTACAAAGAAGCAATTTTGGGTGGCCACATCTTATTTTCTCCTCAGCAAGCAGCTCAGAACACAGTGTTTTCATAGGGTGACAAACTCCCCACTTTCAGAGGTCCCTCTCTCTTTTTGGCCTTGCAACCCTGAGAGTTTGGGAGGCTCTGGATTACTGTCATGCTGGAAGTTTCCTTGAGACCCCTTGCTTCATTTGTGATCATTCCCTCGGTTCCTCCCACCTACTCTGAAAGTCTGGGCAGATTGGAGGAAACTTTCACCATATAACTGCCCACACACAAAGACTTTAATCAGACATCATTAAATCAAGGGAAACAAATGCAATCCTGAGCTTCCCAGCACGGTTGACTCTCTGTGTCCTGTTGACACTGGTTTCTCAGTCCCAGCAAAATGAATTTACCACGGTGTCGGTAGAGCCAGTTAAAAGTCTTTGCCAATGCTCCCCTGTGCCTGGAATCTTCTCCTATTTGTTTTCAGTAAATAACAGTGAAACATACAGTGACACTCACAGAGCAGGAGCAGAGCTGGCTTGCCCAGGCAGTGCCAGCTCTCCACACACAGCCTGGGAATGGCACCTTCCCAGCCCACATTCCTTCCCTGGAGGGGAGGGGAGGGAAGGCAGCCCTCAGAATTATGCAAATTCCCCCATTTTAGTGGGAGGCTGCAGTGTAAGATTAAAAAAAAAAATCTCAGCATTCTTTCTGATCCAAATCATGATAAAATAGGTTTGCCTCTGCAAACTTCTGCACTGGATTTGTAGCTACAACTCACAAGACCCAAGCTGTCAGATAACTCCTACCCCATTTCAAAAAGAATCAGAAGAATCAGGGTAGCCAGACCCACAACTAAATATTTAGAGCCCAACGCAGCTGATCCTAGCTCCTACAATTCAATTTGTGCAATGCCTGGAATAGGAACTATGTATGGAAAGTGTCTGGATTTCAATACATTCCGGTTGACCAGACAGAAAGAAGGACGTGGCAACCTTAACAATCTCTCCTCCCCCATATCTACACCCAGAAGGTAAATTACAATATTTATACAGTTTTCTATTTTCCTTCTTTAACGCCGTGTAATCTGATCTCAGCAGGAGAAATGTGCTTTGCACCCACTACGGTCTAAAGGACTCCTGGCTAGCACACTAACTGCAGAATTCTCTCGGACTTCCTGTCAAAAATGCCTTCTCACAAAAGCGATTGTTGAATCAGAGTTCATTCAGACAGGCGCTCCGTCAAGCCTGGCAACCCGGAGTCTGGACTCAACCTTACCCCCATAGACCTCTGGGCTAGGCAAGAGACTCCCTGTGCTGCCTTGAGCTTTAACCTGGGAGAAACACAGAGCGAGAGTCTGGAGGCTGCGTTCCGCCTGCATTCGCACTCACAGCTCTCTCACAAGTAGTGAGGGTTCTATTTCCAAGTGTGCGTGTGCGTGCGCCTGTGTGTCCTTGGCTAAGGGTGCGGGACAAGCAAATGTAAAGACCCATGCATGCTCACAGAATGCATTTCTCGGGTTCACCACGTTCAGAGACAGGGCATCACCTCCTTGCCCTCTGGAGACCTGCTGCCACCCGAGAGGTGGCCAGCTCGGATCCCCCAAGCCATCACCCTGGTGGGGAGGGGGGCGCGAGGCTGGCCGGAGCGGCCTGGGCCGGCCTCCACCTCTCAGCGCCTTTGACAATACAGTTCCCAAACGCACCCCGCAAACACAGCAGCCAGACCAGCAAGACCAGTCAAACCATCCCAACGGTCCCCCCCCCCTTCCCCGCGCCCCTGCACTCCCGAAACTCCAAGGAAAGTTTCCCCGTTTGGAAAGCGCACGTTTTTGCCGAATGAATCGAAAACATCCCCCAGGGGCTCCTCAGCCTTCCCCCGGCCCCGCGCCCGCCTCCACCCCGGACACCACCCGGGCGGGCGCACGCACGCGGTCGGGACTCTCCACCCGCCGCGCCTGGCCGCCTGTCACCCCGCGGGGCGCCGACAGGGGCTCTCCGCGCTCCCGCAAAGCCCCCCGCTGCGGCCACGTTTGCCAGACAAAAAGAAGCCGAATGTGAAGCGTGCGTCACGGACTCACCTCCCGACTGCGCTCCTCCGGCCTCGCCGTCTAGGGCCCAGCCGTCCCCTGCCCGGCCGGGCGCCGGGGAGCATTGTTTGGAGAGTGTCTGCGCGCGGTGTGTGTGCCCCGCCGCGGGCGGGTGTCGTCTGCCCGGAGCCCGGCAGCCGGGTGGCAGCTGCGAGCGCGGCTCCGCCCCCT
>NW_012273001.1:0-3553 GCF_000151885.1 Dipodomys ordii
GGCCTGGGCACTGTCCCTCAGCTCTTCAGCTCAAGGCTACCACTCTACCACTTGAGCCACAGCGCCACTTCTGGCTTTTTCTGCTTATGTGGTGCTGAGGAATCACACCCAGGGCCTCATGCATGCAAGGCAAGCACTCTACCACTGAGCCACCTTCCCAGCCCCGGGGTCTAGTTTGGAGCCACTGTTTTCCTAGGTCTGGAGTGGTCTGCCGAGTCAAGTACTGCAATAGCCTTCCTGACATCCCTTTTGACCCCAAGTTCATCACCTACCCCTTCGACCAGAACAGGTGAGAGTAAGGTCAAGGATGGGGAAACTCCTAAAGAAGTGCTTTAAAGGTAAGGACTGCTTGTCTCTTTGAGGGCTTTCTCCTTGGGCTAATGATGAATGGAGCAAGCAGCCTCCAAGTCCCTTCCCACTGTGAACCAGCCTTAAGGCTCCCAACACTGGGAATACTTAATGCCACAGAAGCTTAACTTCTGGGAAGCAGGGGCATGAAAGGTAGTACTGAAATTTGGAAACCCCAAGGACCATGTTTGCCCACTCAGGTTTGTCCAGTACAAGGCAACTTCCTTGGAGAAACAGCACAAACATGACCTCCTGACTGAGCCAGACCTGGGGGTCACCATCGACCTCATCAACCCCGACACCTACCGCATCGACCCCAATGGTGTGTGGGGTCAGGGAAGGGGGTTCTGCTTTAGGCCAGCAGTGGCTAGGTCTGGGCCTCCCTCATGGTCCTCCTGTCCCTTGCGATCTAGTGCTCCTGGATCCAGCAGATGAGAAGCTTCTGGAGGAAGAGATCCAGGCTCCTACCAGCTCAAAGAGGTGAAGGGAGAAACAGTGGGCACTGGGTGTGGCTTGGATGGGCTCTACAGTTAAGGGGGCATCCTGCACCGGGGTCCTGAGGTGCCTGCATTCCCATCAGATCCCAGCAGCATGCCAAGGTGGTGCCATGGATGCGTAAGACAGAATACATCTCCACTGAGTTCAATCGCTATGGCATCTCCAATGAGAAGCCTGAGGTCAAGTAAGTTGCAGACAGGGAGGGGAGGGAGGGAGGAGGGGTGAGTTTAAGGGGTGTCCAGAGACTTCCTAGTGCCTTCTCTTCACTCTTAGGATTGGGGTTTCCGTGAAGCAACAGTTCACAGAGGAAGAAATATATAAAGACAGGGATAGCCAGATCACAGCCATTGAGAAGACTTTTGAGGATGCCCAGAAATCGGTAACTTGAGGAACCAGGATGGGGAGGCAGAGGGAGGCATGGAGGGAGCTTTTCCTCACTGCTTTTGCTCCCAGCAGATCTCCCAGCATTACAGCAAGCCCCGAGTGACACCAGTGGAGGTCATGCCTGTCTTCCCCGACTTTAAGGTCAGTCAGGCCCAGGGCAGGAGGCAGAGTGATGGCCTCCCCTGCCTGCCAGTTCCAGCCTAACCCCAGTGCCTTCACTCCACCAGATGTGGATCAACCCCTGCGCTCAGGTCATCTTTGATTCTGATCCGGCCCCCAAGGACACGAGTGGTGCTGCCGCATTGGAGATGATGTCTCAGGCCATGATCAGGTCACTGATCCTGTCACCTCCCCAGGCCTGCACCTTCTTCCCCCTCTACCCACACCCCCTTGACCACTGTGCTCCTTCTCCACCAGAGGCATGATGGACGAGGAAGGGAACCAGTTTGTGGCCTATTTTCTGCCTGTGGAAGAGACACTGAAGAAGCGAAAGCGGGACCAGGAGGAGGAGATGGACTATGCTCCAGATGATGTGTGCGTGGGGTGGGAATGAGTGGTAAGGACTGAGAAGTATCCTGTTTTCCTCCTTGGGGACCCCTGAGCCAACTGCGCCTCATCCACAGGTATGACTACAAGATAGCACGCGAGTATAATTGGAACGTGAAGAACAAGGCCAGCA
The DNA here is from genome assembly GCF_000151885.1 of Dipodomys ordii. Classification (NCBI taxonomy): domain Eukaryota; kingdom Metazoa; phylum Chordata; class Mammalia; order Rodentia; family Heteromyidae; genus Dipodomys; species Dipodomys ordii. The sequence goes on from NW_012273001.1 coordinate 1,910, forward strand.
AGGGCTACGAGGAGAACTACTTCTTCATCTTCCGGGAAGGCGATGGGGTATATTACAACGAACTGGAGACCAGGTACTCTCCTCTGCTCTCCGCTCAGCCTGCCCCAGGCTTCTCAGGACCCAGGGCTGGTGCGTAGTCTGGCCAGGGCAGGGAAGAACCACCCTGGGTGTCACCTCTTCCTCAGCAGTTGCCATGTCTGTTATGTGTGTGTTAATCCTGGGGCTTGAATTCAGGGTCTGGGTGCTATCCCTTAGCTTTATTTGCTCAAGGTTGGTACTCTTCCACTTAAGCCACAGCTCCACTTCTGGGATTTTGGTGCTTCACTGGAGAAAAGTCTCACACTTTTCTGCCCATGCTGGCTTTGAACTGTGATCCTCATATCTCAGCCTCTTAAGTAGCTAGGATGACAAGTATGAGCTACTGGTGTCTAGCTGCAGTGTCTGTGAGAGCAGCTGGTGTGCATTTCATGAGCATGGGCTGGGCCTGGCTAAATGGGAGGCCAGGATGAAAATCTTCAGGTAACGTAGAAACCTTTAATACTTTTGTGTGGGCGCATACCTGCTTTCCCTCGTACTAATGCAGGCAACATATAAAATTAGATGTGTTTTAAGGCAAAACACTGGATACCCAACTTTAAAAATGTGACCCACACTCCTCTGAGGGCTGAAAGTTATCTGCTGTATTGGGGCCCTTGGTGTAAAAGCTGGCAAGTGTGACTTGAACTTGTTTAGAGATCAAAAGCTAGGCACTGGTGAGTTACACCTGTCATCCTAGCTACTCAGGAGGCTGAGATCTGAGAATCAAAGCCAGCCTGGGCAGGAAAGTCCATGAGACACCTATCTCCAGTGAACCACCAGAAAACTGGAAGTTGAAGTGCTAGAATGCTAGCCTTGAACACAAAAGCTCAGGGACAGTTCAAACCCCCAGACCAAATAAACATTGCAGATTCTATTCCAACAAAGTGGGTTCTGGGGGCCCACACCCATATGGTGGTACCAACCTCCCATCTTCAGTCCATGGCCATTTGTTCTATTGAGGGTAAAAAGGTCCACTGGGGCCATAAATTCCTATTACTCAAAAGCCAGACATCCAGGGGCTGGGAAGGTGGCTCAGTGGTAGAGCGCTTGCCTTGCATGCATGAAGCCCTGAGTTCAATTCCTCACCACATAAGCAAAAAGCCGGAAGTGGCGCTGTGGCTCAAGTGGTAGAGTGCTAGCTTTCAGCTGAAGAGCTGAGGGACAGCGCCCAGGCCCAGAGTTCAGGCCCCATGACCGGAAAAAAAAAAAAAAAAGCCAGACATGCACATGTAACAGCTCCTGGTCTTTATGTGGTGGCTTCACAAGTCAACATATATGAATGAATGTGGATCGCTTATGTGTGTACACCATATATGCAGTCCTCTGTGCCTCATCCAGAGTGAGCACTGTTGAGCCCCACATCAGAACCCACCTCTCTGGCAGTGTCTAAGTGCACCCCTCACCCTCTTCCTGCAATTTGCCTACTGCAGAGTCCGACTCAGTAAACGCCGCGCCAAGGCTGGTGTCCAGTCGGGTACAAATGCTCTGCTTGTGGTCAAACACCGGGATATGAATGAGAAGGAATTAGAAGCCCAGGTAAGAGCATCACTGCCTCTTCCACCCCCT
>NW_012273002.1:0-4760 GCF_000151885.1 Dipodomys ordii
GTGTTTGTCTGCTTTTTGTTTGTCTGTCTGCTTGCCTGCTTGTTTATTTAATAAAGCTCTACCAAGCTTTCTTACAGTAGTGACTTGTCTAGAAATTCTTTTTTTTTTTTTTTGGTTGGTCGTGGGGCTTGAACTCTGGGCCTGGGCGCTGTCCCTCAGCTCTTCAGCTCAAGGTGAGTGCTCTACCACTTGAGCTATAGCGCCACTTCCGGTTTTCTGGTGGTTTATTGGAGATAGGAGTCTCACGGTCTCTCTTGCCCGGGCTATCTTTGAACCGCGATCCTCAGATCTCAGCCTCCTGAGTAGCTAGGATTACAGGCGTGAGCCACCAGCGCCGGGCTGAGTATCTGTCTTTTTTAACAGGATCACCTCTTCCCTCAATTTGTCCCAATTTTTTCCTTCCCAACCCCCGTCCCCAACAAGTTATATAGTTCATTTTGAAGATAGAGTCTAGTGAGTATCACTGCTGGATTAATTCACCCTTTGTCCCACCATCTGAAAACAAACAAACTATCAAACAAACAAACATTGCAGCTCTTTCCAGTGTGCAGTTAGGGCAAAGAGCTCATCTTCAAAGTAATCTCAAGCCTTGATCATTTTATATGCTTCTAAATGCCATTCTCAGAATCCATGTCCAAGAATCTAAAGAGACTTGAGTTTGATTTTTGTCATTGTTCAGGGGTGTGTGATTTTCTTCTTTTATCAATGATTCTCAGGGAACTGACTGGCATTGAGGTGTTAATAACTGATACCATTTCACAAGGTATATATTGTCTTTTTTTGTCTTATCTGTCTTAGGATTTGAACTCTCCTGGGCACTGTTCCTGAATAGGACACTCTAGTCCTTAGCTGGAGGAGCCATGTGGTCTCTGCATCCATACTCCCTTGGTAACTAGCTGTTTCCTTTAAGGCCTGTCCAATTTCCAGGTGTAGCTCTAAGGCTTTTAGCCATAAAGATAGAGCATTCCAGGACCCTAAACAGATCTGAGTCTGTGAGCAGGGCAGTGTCCCTTTAACTTGCTGCTGGAATTGGGCAGCATTTGAGATCACGACCTCTGAAATATTCATCTGCTTGTTATTTATCTGGGCAGGGTAGTAAGGGGGGAGGAAGAGGAGAGAAGAGGTCCTGGGAACTATGCCCAGAGCCAAAGTGACTGCAAGGGAAAGCTTGGCTAAATTTGTTTTAGTAATTTTTACTGTACATTTTTTATTATTTTAAAAGTAACAAATGTTTACTAGAGAAAACTTGGGGTATACAAAAAGTGCAGAGGAAAAAAACAAATCATTTGTAATTTTTACAACTCCATGATATCCAGTGCTAGCAGTTTGACATATTTCCATCTTGACCTCTTTTTGAGCACACACACATTGACATATATAATTATACATAGTGCTGCATCCTCTTTTCCTTGACCATTTTATCATGAGCACATTCCCATGTCATTCAATGTTCTTTTAAAACATATTTTTGGAATGATTCCATAATAGTCCCTTATTGCTCTCTTAGAGTTTTATTTAATTCTATTATTGGATATGTAGGTTGTTTCCATATTTTCATTATTTGGAATAACAATGGCACTAGCATTTATCTGAAAATCTGTGTATATTTATGGTTAATTTTGATCTTTGACCAACTAGTCGAAGAGATGTATAGTCAAAAAGAAATGTATGCTTTAAAAAATTCAGGCAAAATTCATAAAATGTAAGTCACTGAAAACTGTATTCTTTGTAGCTATTACTATAATACCAATGTCTCAGAACTATCATGATTGTGTAATTGGAGTCTAAAGAAAGAAACCCTGTACTTATTAAGCAGTCACTCCCAATCCTCCTCTGGTTGTAGTAAGGATTTTAATCACTGACATATATCTGAAAAAAACTTAAAGGAGGAAAGATGGTTTCAGAGGTTGCAGTTCATAGTTAGCAGGCTTCACTGCTTTGGGCCTAAGGCAAGGCATATTATAATAGCAGAGAAATGGAGCAGAGTTGCTCATCTTATGGCAGTCAGGAAGGAGAAGGGGAGGGAGGAAGGAAGGGAGAGAAATGCAACAATTGTGTGTATGTGTATGTATGTGTGTGTATGTGTATGTGTGTATGCACCAAGTATGTATATATATATATACATAGAGAGGGTGTGTGTAAAAATGTCAACAATAAGGTGAATCTATTAGATAAAGGAAATATGGATATTTATTTTATTCTTCTTTCAACTTTCTATATTTGAATTTTTCAGCATAATAAAGTTGTGGATACTCAGTTGAATGTAGACCATAGAAATGTACTGCTTAGGCTTTAGAGTATTTAAATTTGTTTTTGAGCCAACATCCAAACATTGAAGGAATTTCACTTTAAAAAAATCTAGCAAGCAACTTTTTAAAGAAAATATCAGATCTGGCCACATTAAATCCAAATTTTTGGCAGGATAGCATTGCTACTGAGTGACCTTTTTCTGCTTTAAAACGTCCTTGCACCATAAAGAAGCATGTCTGCGCCTTTATACTTACTGGTGTGGGAGCATTTCACCAGAAAGCTTTGAAGTAGAAGGATTTTTCACTTGCAATTCTACAGTCCCCCCAGAAAGTACGTTCTAGACCACAGTCCCCTACAGAGCAGGCTGAGTTGCCAACGTAGCCAAACAAACCATCATGACCCAACAGCATGACCACATTCCCCCTTCCACACAGATGGCTCACAAGGATGTGGGCTGCACTGTCTCCTTCAGATTGGAGTCTCTCAAAGCCCCATTTTTCACTAGATAAGGGGTTCCTATGAACAGGGAGTGTAGATATCCCCTTACGCTATTTCCAGAGAAAGGCTTCTGTTAAGGCATATGCCATTGAAAAAAAACACCCAAATAACCTTCTAGGAATCTTGACCACACCAACATCCATAATGACTACTCCAAAGACAATATTTTTCTCAGAAGCCTCGATTGGCGGCCAATCGATCACCATAGTAGCCTTCACCTTAGCCAATCAATTATAGATCACCACAGTCTGGGACAAGAGCAACACCTTATATCTTGGCAGAAAATTTTGATACTTAATTGTCCAAAATGAGTCTAGTTTGTAGACATATATACATACCTCACATGACATCATCACAATAGGATAATGTCCTTGACATTGGTGGAGGAGAAAGAAAATTCCAGTTCCAAGCTTAGCTTTGCTACTGAATCCTCAGATGCCTCATCAATCAATTGCAGATAATTGTCCCTTATCATGCTTTTTCTACAGGGATGTTGTGATTAGAGAATAAAAAATTATGTTGGAAGGCTTTGAAAATCATTAAGAAGTACTGAAATAGTATTGTTGTATTATTTGGGAGCTATATTTTCATCCCCTTCTCCCAGAGATATCTTCTTCCCATTCAAAGATCATGTTGTCTGTGTATGCAATTATTTCTCCTTTGCCTCTTCCTGGAGTTCTTAAAGCCTTTCCTGGAAGCTTTTAGCCCCAAATCATACACAGATGAGACCTGGCACTTGTGCTACAGGTGGGAGCCAAGATGGACCTTTACTCTAGAGCAAAGATGGACCTTTCTTTACTCCATAATTGTGAGGAGATATCAAGAGTCTCTGCCTTTGAGCAGTTAGTGTTTGTAAAGGAATGAGTGATTTAGAGATATGGTGTGTTTTCTGCTGAGAAGATTCAGTGAGCATGCTCTTATGCATAGCAGGATGGTTCAGGGGTAGATAGATTGAGGGCTATGATTAAATGCCACAGGAGCGTGTGTGCAGGAGCCTCTGGCTCGGGTGACATCCTTCTTTCATACTCCATGATATGGGAGTCTCTGGAACATGTGAATGAATGGATTAATAATGGTGCATAGTTAGGTAGGATTGAGAAACCCCATGCCTCACCTGTCACCTGATAGAGGTCTCCAAAGCCACTGCTTTTGGTTTCATCATGTGGAATTAAGAAGACAAACAAAAAACAAAACAAGAAAACCAAAAGACTATACTTTACATTACCTAGTTTCTCTTTTTGGCCTTTTTTCCCCACATTTCTTTGGTGTGAGAAAGATGTAGACCAGAAGGCTTTCGTATAGAAATTCAACCAATGGAATCCTGCTTGGAAAAGAATAGATTGATAAATGTGGAAAGCCCCCTTCTCAGCCCTGCAAAACCAGGTGTTTTTGACATTCAGAAAATGTGAGGCACTGAATTAGGTTGGGGGGGGGCAGGGAAGAGAGGGGCCAAGGAGGGGAGGGAGGGAGCAGGGTTAAGATGAGGAAGACAGAGAGATCCTCAAAGCACTTTTTTTTTCTTTTCAGTTGTGGGGCTTGAACTCAGGGCCTGGGCACTGTCCCTGAGCTTTTCAGTTCAAAGTTAGCACTCTGCCACTTGAGCCACAGCTCCACTTCTGGTTTTCTGGTGGTTATTTGGAGATAAGAGTCTCACGATATTCCTCCCTGGGCTGGCTTTGAATAGTGATCCTTAGATCTCAACTTCCTGAGTAGCTAGTATTGCAGGGATGAACCACCGACGCCCAGCTTCAAAGCACTTCTAATAGCACAAAAAGAAAATTGAGTGGTCAGTGGGAGGTGGGCCAGGACTGAGGGGAGCACAGAAGCAGAGGGGACACTCCTGATCCACTGGCCCAGAAGACATTCATGGGAGAAGAGGACATTAAACATTGGCAGTTTAAAATCAGCCTCTTCAATGCCGGGCGCTGGTGGCTCAGGCCTGTAATCCTAGCTACTCAGGAGGCTGAGATCTGAGGATCGCGGTTCAAAGCCAGCCCGGGCAGGAGAGACTG
>NW_012273003.1:0-1297 GCF_000151885.1 Dipodomys ordii
GGAAATGGCACTGTGGCTCAAGTGGTAGAGCGCTAGCCTTGAGCTGAAGAGCTGAGGGACAGTGGCCCAGGCCCAGAGTTCAGGCTCCACGACCAGATCCAAAAAAAAAAAGAAAGAAAAGAAAAAAGAAATGATCAGCGGCAGGTGCCAATGGTTCACACCTATAAGCTTAGCTACTTAGGAAGCTAAGATATGAAGATCATGTTTGAAGCTACTCCTGGGCAAGAAAGTCCATTCCAGAAGACTCATCTCCAGTAAACTACTTTAAAAACAAAAAACCAGAAGTACAACTGTTTGTTGTTCAAGTAGTAGAGTGCTAGCCTTGAGAAAAAAGAAAAAGATTTAAAAAAAAAAAAGCTCAGGAACAATGTCCAGGCTCTAAGTTCAAGCCTTAGACTGGAAAGAAAGAGGAGGAGGAGAGGGAAGGGGAGGGGGAGGGGGAGGAGGAGGAGGAAGGAACGAAAAGAAAAGAGTAGAAGAAATGACCAGAGGCAGAAGAAAACCCTAGTAGGGCTTAGGAACGTTAAGCCCTGGGGTGGAGTGGAGCAGCTCTTCCTGCTGGCTTTCTGAAAACCCCTCTATTCTCTAACCAAGAAACGCATACCGAGGTGGTGGGGTCTGAAGAGAAGAGGCTAATGGAAAAGTGAGGGGAAGGTGTTTGAGGAAGATGGGGAGGAGCCAGAAGGCTGTGGTTGGAGTTGGAGGACACCAGGGAAGGCCTGAGGAGGAGGTGAAGGAAACTGATGCCATTGAGTTCCTTCTAGGTTGGGATGGAAAGTCCTCACCCTCTGTTCACACTTAGATTTTCCTTCCCCAAGGTGGGCAAGTGGCATGGGGCCTTTAGGGTGAATAATAGGAGTTCCCCCACATCATAACCAACTTTTAGCCCTAAGCTACCAGAAGCAGAGGGGGATCCAAGGCCCTATCTAGGTCACCCCAGTGGGTCACTCCACCCCCTGTAGCATATACCACATAGCTGATTTTCCTCTCCCTGGCAACCCAGGTTAAAGGAAATCCCAGCTTCACTGGGGGCCCCCACTCACTGGGGCTATATTTCCGATTCCATCTTTGTCTTTTTCTCTGCGTCCAAAAGAGCCTTTCTGTATGGTGGATGACAAAGATTCTTTGCTTAGCCAAATGTTAACCACTTTTATGTCTAATTTGAAAATGTACTTATAAAATTTAGTTTTAGTTAAAAAAAAAACCCTATCTTGGGTCTGGGAAGGTGGCTCAGTGGTAGAATGCTTGTCCTGCATGTGTGAGGCCATGGGTTCGATTCCTCAGCACCACAAAAGAA
>NW_012273004.1:0-1385 GCF_000151885.1 Dipodomys ordii
CTCTACCACTGAGCCACCTTCCCAGCCCCTTGTGTACAAACTTTTTATTTAACCTTAGAAAAAATAAATGTGTTCTTCTGCTGCGTAAGGTGGCTGGGGTTGGCCCAGCTTTGAGAGGGGGTGAGGAAGCAAGCTGGGTGTTTATCTTCCCCTTACACAGTGCCCTATGTTCAGTCCTGGGCCTACTTGCTGTGGTGGTGATTCACCCCTCTGTCCATCCCCACACCTGCTCTCCAGTTTCTCAGGAAGGCACTAGCGTCTGGTCTGTTCATTCAGCTTCTACTGTTTGTTCTTACAGGATTGCATCTTTTATACCTTTCTGTTATTTCAGTGGGAAATCAAGAAGGCCTGAGAATAATGCTCTAGAAGCAATTGTTTTCAAGTCATGAGACATTATTATTATTATTATTTTTTGGCCAGTCCTGTGGCTTGAACTCTCGGTGTGGGTATTGTCCCTAAGCTTCTTTTGCTCAAGGCTAGCTCTCTATCACTTGAGCCACAGTCCCACTTCCAGCTTTTTTATGAGTAGTTTATTGGTGATGAGAGTCTCATGGACTTTCCTGATCTAGTGGGCTTCAAACTGTAACCCTCAGGTCTCAGCTGCCCGAGTAGCTAGGATTATAGGCGTGAGCCACTGGGGTCAGCATTCATGAAACTGTTATCTTTAATTAAGCATGCGCGCACACACATGTGCGTGCGCACACACACACACACACACACAGAGCAAATGCACATAAAACAGGCCCTTTCAGCCCTCATGCAGGGCCCACCTGAACAATGTAGGCTTCCCCCAGCCCTTAGAAACGGTTTTTTCCTGGTTGGCTCCATTCCTAGGCAAGCATTCTTCACTTTTTCTTATTGGACTCTGACCCTGGCATCCTTTGCCAATCCACACCAATAGCTCCAATCTCCTCCTGAGCCTTGGCCCCCACTTCCTGCTGCCTCTCAGATGGCCTTCCCATCTGTTCTCAAGTCACCTCGTGTTCAATACTTCTCATACCAAACTTGTGCACTCCCTGCCAGAATGTCAAAGGGCACTAAGGGCTTGTGGACTCTTAGTTGAGACAGGTGTCTACATCCAGGCTTTACTCTGTGTGTGTGTGTGTGTGTGTGTGTGTGTGTGCGTGTGTGCGCTTTTATCAGGGTTTGAACTTGGGGCTTTGTACTCTTGCTTAGCCTTTCTGCTCAAGGGTGGTATTCTATTACTTGAGCCACAGCTCCACTTCCAGCTTTTAGCTGGTTACTTGGAGATAAGAATCTCATGGACTTTTCTTTTTTACTTTTTTTTTTTTTTGGGTCCAGTCATGGGGCCTGAACTCTGGGCCTGGGCACTGTCCCTCAGCTCTTCAGCTCAAGGCTAGCGCTCTACCACTTGAGCCACAGCG
>NW_012273005.1:0-2316 GCF_000151885.1 Dipodomys ordii
TGGTAGGGGAAAATCAAAGGAGGCGGTAACAATGCTTGATAGGAAATGTACTCATTACCTTACTCATGTAACTGTAACCCCTCTGTACACTATGTTTACAATAAATTTTAAAAAAAAAAACAGCCATAATTTAGAATCACCATAGTCCCTATATATTTTCTGATATTTAAGAAACAAATCTGCATAGATTTCCTATTGCCCAAAAGAAAAAGAGTCAAAATCTGCATTTATAGCAGACTGGACTCTTATTGTTTCTCCAGCTTTATCTTATTTCACACTCAACCCAGAATCCCCCAGAGCTGCTTTATGCTGCCACATTGGTTCTGGCCACGACACACTAGTAGGACTTATGTGGAATGTTGTTCCACCTTGACCTGCCTGCACCTCCCATCCAGGGCTTAAGAACCACTTTCTTTAAGAAACAATTTCTGCCCTTGCCCAATTTTCCTCTCAAATCTATACCTCTGTATAGTTTTGTTGTAAACCTAAATACTGGATGGTCCCAACTCATGCACTTACGAAGTCCCCACTATTGGATGCCTATTAAGTGCTTTGAAGATGGGGATGATTATGTGTTCATTCACAATTCCTGCAACTATTTTTATGTGAGGCATGGAATGAATACTCCATAGATATTTGTTACTAGGAAATGGATAAGATCTATCATGCATTGGAATTACTGCAGTAGTTTTTTATCTAACCTCTCTAAAAACCTCTCCAATACCTTCTACAGAGTTGTTAAATACTGCTTTTGATGCATACACTTCTGCTCCAAATCCTTCCATCAACTGCTCCCCTTTGGCAAGTGATTAAGGGCATTTGTAACATATATTTTGCTTTAAAAAATTAAGCTGTTTCTTTGGTCAAATAATTTACAACATAGCAGGAAAAATTAAGCCAAGAATGAATAAAATAGGAATAGTATTGAAAATTGTGTAAAACTTTATACACTTACTGCATGTGAAATAAATTCATAAGTATTTAACATATATTAATCTTCTGAATTTCTCACAAAAATCCATTTAGATAGAAACTCCCAGGATCCTATTAAAATAAAGAAATCAAAATATTAATAAGCTATATAAATTTCCTAAGATTGTAGTGGGCATAATGACCACGCTGGAGCTTGAATCCAGACAGCCTGGCTCCAAAATCTATGTTTTTCTTAACTACTGTGTTATATTGCCCTAAGAACATTGGGGCCCTTTGTGGCACCAAACCCTTGTTAAGATGAACCATTCTAATATTAAATAGTAAGGTCAAATACTACACGGCTGAAGACACAAATGGTGTAAATGTAACTTCAGAGGGGGGACAACAAAGGGTCCAAAATGATTTTGGAAACTTTGTGGGAGAGGTGAACATAAATTGGAAGTGACTTTTTTAATTGATTGGATTTGGCAAATTAGAGTAAAGTTCTCATAAGAGAGAAAACAAAATCTGATCAGGCAAACATGGAAGAACAGGAAGTGTTTTTTGTAAGACAACATCGGAGAGTAAAGAGGCATTAATTTCTAGAGTCAGTAGCTCAATACATTCTAGCTGACCATGGAAGTCATTGGGACAAACTGCCAAAGAGAATGAAGAAAATATGGCTCTTTTTTTTTTGAATAATAATCTCCTAGTGTCTGGCAAAGCAAAAACCAAGGAGAAAGAATCTTGGAGATTAATTTCCAGGTTTGGAAGTGTTAGGACTCTTGCTTTTGTTGCCACTCTTTCCCATATGAATGTGAATTTGAAAGAAAATATCTTCCATTTGAAATCGCAAAAACTGAGTTTAAATTCTATCTCTGCCCAGTCATTGGACAATAAAACTTTACTATTTCTAATGTGATAAAATAATTACAGAGTAAGTTTTCAAAAAGGATATGTCTTAAGCTGAGCGCCTGTGGCACACGCCTCTAATCCTAGCTACTCAGGAGGCTGAGATATGAGGATCACGGTTCAAAGCCAGCCTGGGCATGAAAGTCTGTGAGACTCTTATCTCCAATTAAAAAAAACCACTCAGAAAACCTTAAGTGGCGCTGTGGCTCAGGTGGTGGAGCACTAGCCTTGAGTTGAAGAGCTGAGGGACAGCGCCCAGGCCCAGAGTTCAAGCCCCATGACCGACCAAAAACAAAAAAAAGAAAAGGATATGTCTTATACACATAGAAAGTACACAGGTGTCAAAGATTTTCCTTAACTTTTTAATTAGTGAGATAGCCACTCAGATATTACAACTAGTTCAAAGTAACCATACAAACAGGACCTGATGCAACAATGAGAAGTACTAGTTGTCATGTCCAAAACGAACTTTACAACGTCGGTGGGGGGGGG
>NW_012273006.1:0-1659 GCF_000151885.1 Dipodomys ordii
CTCACAGTCTCTCCTGCCCGGGCTGGCTTTGAACCTCGATCCTCAGATCTCAGCCTCCTGAGTAGCTAGGATTACAGGCGTGAGCCACCAGCGCCTGGCTATTTTCTCCTTTTTAAAAGCAATCACATTCTTTGAAAGAGAGGCCTTCTTACCTTTTCCTTTTTATCGACCTGTTTATGTACTGGTTGACCTACAAGTGTATATCACAGAATTAAAATCCTGACCGTTTCTATTTGTACAAGAACTGTATCCAGAATATAAGAAAAAAAAAAAATCAAGCCCAGTGCTGGTGGGCAACACCTGTAATCCTAGCTGAGGATCAGCGTTCAAAGGCAGCGGGGTCAGAAAAGTCCATGAGACCTTTTATCACCAAGTCATCATAGAAAAAAACTGGAAGTAGTGCTCTAGCTCACATAGTGCTCTAGCTCACATGGAAGAGCGTTAGCCTTGAGCAAAACGAGCTCAGGGACAGCACCCAGGCCCAGAGTTCAAGGCCCAGCACAGGCAAAAAAAAAAAAAAAAATCAGCTTCTTAGGCATCTACTAAAAGACAAAAGTCAAGAACAGGAGAGGCTGGGAAGGTGGCTCAGTGGTAGAGCACTCGCCTTGTATGCTTGAGGCCCTGGGTTCGATTCCTCAGAGCCACATAAGCAGAAAAAAAAAGCTCGAAGTGGCGTTGTGGCTCAAATGGTAGACTGCTAGCCATGAGCTGGACAGCACCCAGGCTCTTGGTTCAGGCCCGACAACCAGACCCCCCCCCCAAAAAAAAAAAACAAACCAGGAGTGAAGCTCAGGTAAAACCATGCCAATCCGATGGTGTGCCAGAATTTGATGTCTAGATTGTGCACATCTACCAGGCAGTCAACTCCTGTCTTTATGAGGCACGGGCCTGGCTCAGGCAGGCAAAGCTGGTCTGCACAGCTGAACGAGGAAGCTACCCACTAATGCTACCCACAGTTTCTGAGTGTGGGGTAAGCCCAGACTGACGCCACTTTTTTCACCTTTCCATTACCTTTGCCAGGATATGTCTGATGAAAGCGGTGAGAAGCACCTTTGAAAGCAGGTTAAAAGTGCAGGTTAAAAGACAGAACTACAGCCCAGGAGATAGGAAGGGAGAGAAACATGCAATCAAGTTTTCACCCTAAATGCCAACTACAGAGAAGAATGGAGTTCACTGTAACCTACTCTGAGTGAAATGAAGCTTTGGTGTGAGCTCACCAACATTTGCATACACGCCTCATTTCATTCCGCAGCTGTACATTTTTACATTTGTGTGCAGGGATGTGTGTGTGCCACAAACTTTTGTTGTATTCTTCTCAGTCTTGTCCTAACCACTCTATAAGTTGGAGAATAAACTCACCCTATCACTGTACATGACTCATGGCGCAGGTGACATAGCTGCTCATGGGGGGGCGAGTTCTCCCTGGGTCTCCAGCAGGGAGACAAAGGCACTCATTGCAAGCACATGAACCATTCCACAGCCACCACCTCCGCTCCCTGCCCAGCGGTGGACATCCGAGGGGCCTCCTGGCCATCCACATGGGTGAAAGAAAACCTACACTTTAAAAGGCATTCTGGGAAGCTACCATTTGTTTTTACGTCTTTGAATTTTAAGCTGCACTCAGCTTTTATTTTTATTTTTGTCGGTCGTGGGGCTTGA
>NW_012273007.1:0-2186 GCF_000151885.1 Dipodomys ordii
CCATGCACCAACATCAACTCAAAATGGATTAAAGACCTTAACATTAAACCTGAATCTCTGAAACTACTGCAGGACAGAGTAGGAGAGACACTTGAACTTATAGGCACAGGAAGGAACTTCCTGAACAGAGTCCCAGGGTCACAACAAATTGGAGAGAGACTTGGAAAATGAGACTACCTTAAAATAAAAAGCTTCTGCACAGCTAAAGCTATCACAATCAAGCTAGAAAGACAACCAACTAATTGGGAAAATTATTTACCAGCAATATATCAGACAAGGTGTTAATATCCAGTATATACAGAGAACTCAAGAAACTAATCCCTCCCAAACCTAACAAACCAATTACTAAATGGACAAGGGAACCAAAGATAGACTTCTCAGATGAAGAGATAAAAATGGCAAAGAAACACATGAGGAAATGTTCATCATCCCTGGTGGTGAAGGAAATGCAAATAAAGACAACCCTGAGATAGCACCTTACCGCAGTCAGAATGTCCCACATCCACAAATCAGCCAACGACAAATGCTGGAGGGGATGCGGAGAAAGAAGAACCCTATTCCACTGCGGTGGGAATGTACACTTATACAATCACTTTGGAAAGCAGTCTGGTAGGTCCTCAGAAAGCTAAATATTGACCTCCCTTATGACCCAGTCATACCACTTCTAGGCATCTATCCTGAACAACAGGAAGCAGTATACAAGGACACATGCACCTCCATGTTTATCGCAGCACTATTCACAAGGATATATAAACAACCCAGATGTCCCACCACAGACGAATGGATCCAAAAATTGTGGTATCTATACACATTAGAATATTATGCAGCCATTAGAAATGACAAAATAATGACATTTGCAGGGAAATGGATGGAGCTAGAAAAAAATCATGTTGAGCGAGGTAAGCCAAGAGCAAAGAGACAAACGGTACATGGTCTCCCTGATAAGTGGATGTTAAATCCAAAATGTTAGGTGATATGACAAAATTAACAGGACTTAAGAAAAAAAGGACTTCCACTCATCTGGTCAAACCACTACTAAATAACCCCATGCTGCTGATCACGTGTATGGTGTATATGTGTACACTGGAGTGGAACCAGGAAGATGACACAGGACTAGAGGGAATCAAGGAAAAACAAATAACAGCAGGACCCATCAGCTACACTGGACATTGACCAAAATGAACTAAGCAACTTAAAGGCAGTGATGGGAGGGAGGGAACAAATGGGAAAGAGGGAACTGCTGATGCTATGCAAAACAAAAAAAAATGTACATACCACCCAACATGAAAGAAATAACTGTATCGCAAAGCTCATAGAACTCATAAATGTTATAGACCGTGATAGACAATTTGCTCCAGGAAAGTAAGAATGTGTTTGTGACCTTAACTGAGCATCACTATCCCACAATACTGTGAAATTTGGGAAATTATGGAAAGAAAGAAAGAAAGAAAGGAAGGAAGGAAGGAAGGAAGGAAGGAAGGAAGAAAGAAAGGAAGAAAGAAGGAAGGAAGGAAGGAAAGAAGGAAGGAGGAAAGAAAGAAAGAAAGAAAGAAACCAAGCAAGCAAATAGGACTGAGTGGCAAATCCACAGAAGCAGTGAAAGGTAAGAGTAGAGAAATAAGGTAGGACTGGAGAACCAGGAAAACACTGTTCTGCTTTCTAGGCAGTTTTAGAATACCTTTAAAAGCTAATAATATACATTATTTGATGGGATCCTATGAAACCATTAAAACAATGGGTGTGTTTACACTTATTGCCATGATGTCCACATTATATTAGTCACACAAAAGGCTGTAAAATAACTTGCCTAATATGACCATTCTTTTGTAATCATTTGTACAATAAGGATATGTATTAAATTTTAAATATAATTTTAAACTATAATTATCTATACTAAAATTTTACCAGTAGTTACCTTTGAATGGTAAGATTCTGGGTTGGTTTTTTTTTTTTTTGCCTCTGTACATTTTGTTTTTGGTCGGTCATGGGGCTTGAACTCTGGGCTTGTGTGCTGTCCCAGCGCTCTTCAGCTCAAAGCAAGCTTCTACCGCTAGAGCCACAGTGCCACTTCGGATTTTCTAGTGGCTTATTGGAGATAAGAGTCTCACGGACTTTCCTGCCCGGGCTGGCTTTGAACCACAATCCTCAGATCTCAGCCTCCTGAGTAGCTAGGATTATAGGTGTGA
>NW_012273008.1:0-3298 GCF_000151885.1 Dipodomys ordii
AGGAAGGAAGGAAGGAAGGAAGAAAGGAAGGAAGGAAGTGAGAGAGAGGGAGGGAGGGAGGGAGGAAAGAAGGAAGGAAGAAAGGAAGGAAGGAAAAAAAAGCACTACTGTATACAAATCATGATCTAAATGCCCATTAAATATAGCTTGTCAACCTGCTAAAAGTGTGAAAATGAAGCAAACATATTGTAATTGTTCTTCTATGTCTTTAGTCATGGGGTTGGCCTTAGGATTAAGAGTCAAAAAGCAAGACAGACTACGCATTGCAGACTTTTTTAAGTCATCATCAGATTTAAGGTAATTAATAGGATCCTTATAGTAAAGTTGGTGATTGTTTGGGTGAATAAGGAAAATGAAACCATTCTCTCTGAAGCACGGTGAACCATCCACAAGTAAAATAAAATTGTGTCACCCTTCTACTTCACAGGGATGCTCTTAGGATCAAAAGGAGGCATTTGTGAGTAACGGCTCATTTCTTCATACTTACTGTGCAACAGGGGAGCGTCATACAAATGGTGCCCCCAGGGTAAGTGAGTATTCCTTGGGCATTGTTAAGTGTGTAATTTAGAAAGCCAAAATCATTTTTACCATTATCTTTCCTGCACGTAAACAACATATAACTTAATATCTTCTGTGTCTCTGTAATAGGATATCCATCAGATTCTTGTACTGGCCTGAACTATAATAATGCTCTATATTGTTTGAGAGTTGTCATCTTTGTTACACTTCCCTTCAATCAAACAGGTTTGGAGAAATCAGAAAACCTAGCTTGTCAGAATTTCATGCAAATTAGCATAAGAAGAACAGTTAAATATAACACCATGGTCACTAGCTTATAGATAATTTTAATCACTAAGAAATTTTCATAACTTTCCAGTTTTCAGATCTATATCTCATTAATAGATTATATAACTTTAAACTCCACGGGCTATCATTAAACTTATTTATGTTGAAAACTTACATTTAAGTGAAATGTTATTTTCTTAGAGACTAAGATGACATTTTTACTAAATAAAAACAAAAATAATGGAAACACACTGCTTATTAAGATTTGTAAGATAGAAAATGTTCTATAATCTTCAATTTACTGTGCGTTACCATTATCTGTAACTGATAGTCTTCTGGATTGAATACCCCAATTAAAAATAAATTATTATAATGATACAGAAAGCTATGAAAGTGCATATATTCTATGTATGAATATTTTATCCAGGTAACACTGAATTGTACTAAAGGAAAATTTAGTACAATTTAGTTCAATTATAAGTATACAAGTCCCAGAACTGCCTCTTACCTGATATAATAATCATTTCTGATCAGCAAAAAATGTTGTAGAATGGATAAAAAATAAGTTTCAGCAGCAGTGTCTTTCAACATATTATACAGAAGATGGTATACTTCATTCATATCAGTAGAAAATAAGTAAAGGAAAACAACTAGACTTTTGATGAATGTTATATTAAAAAAAGCAGCTTAATTTCTCAAAATATAGACTTATAATTTTGTTTCCATTACTGTTTCCAAACCTTCAGCTCCATGCATGATAAGCATTTAAAAATTTATCTAAAGAAAATGATACTATGGAATTATTAAAATATTTTAATTAGAGAAGCAAATGTAAAGACCATTTTCAAGATCATTTGGCTTCCAAAATCTTAAATGATCTTTCCTTCATTGTTTTGTGAAATCTACATTCTAGTTGGTACCACTGGAATAGCAATGCCATTTATAAAAATGGAATGTTGTTAATCTCACTGTGGTTTTCATAGACAGCTTAATTATTTATTCAAGACACTACTGTTCTTTTTTCCCTTCCAAATGAGAGAGGAGAAAATGAACAACTTCTTAACTACTAAAACCCACAAAACTAGTTTTAGTTTGTCAAAATGAAATACTAATCTGAAATTATTAGTTGACTTCATTTATATTTTATTACATAATAAAAGATGAAGGCTAAACACAAGAGAGATTGAAACATACTTTTCTTAGAATATAAAAAAATAGTAGATTACTTTTATAGGTGGAACAATTTTTTTATTGTCAAGGTGATATACAGAGGGGTTTCAGTTACATAAGTACGGTAATGAGTACATTTCTTGTCAATCTTGTTACCCGTTCCCTCAATTTTCTCCTACTTTCCCTCCCCCCAACCCTTCTCCAAGTTGTACAGATCATTTCCAACAAAGTCTTGTGTATATCGCTGTTGCATTGGTTCCCCCCTCGTCCCTGGCATAAAACAAAGAAAGAAAAATGGATGAAATTCAAATGCCTAGAAAGATTCAAAAATGGCTTTAAAACTTATATTTGTTATATTTCACTAAATTGTTATTTGGTGATAATTTAACTCATTTTCTTGTTTAATGTTTGGTGGCTCTTCTTCTTTACTATGATGTAACTGTTTAGACTATTCATAGTAGGAGAGTGCCTGAGTCCCTAGATTTGAACCCATGTCTGTTCTTTGTCATCTGAGCATCTGGGAACATTGTGATCCATTTTTTTTTGTATCTCAATTTTCTCATTTGTTAGAAGTATTGATAACTAGAAGCATTATATCATGACTCTTAGCAAAAGATAACAAATCTCAGGTATGTAGAGCAAGACTGGTTAATGGTGCTATATATATGCTGTCATATGTTTATGAAAAGAAACTGAAAAATATTAGTATGATTTTTACTTTTTAGAAAGGACACATGTTCACTAAAATAGATACATAGACAGATAGGTAGATATAGACATAGTGTCCATTACGATGTTTTCATGTGTGTATAAATTATAGCACTGGTAATTTAAACTTGATATGTGCTTGAATTTGCATCCTTTAGTAAGTTTTTCAGAAACTTTCAAATAAAAAAGAAAAAATATAGTAGATGAGTAGATACTTTTCGTATATGAGAAAATAATTTCAAAAATGGATTCATTTTTATTACAAAACTGTGGACTTGTAAAGCCAATGTAAAATGAAAGTAAAAAAAATATGTAATCCAGCATTCTAAAAACAACCTGGAATCTCAACATTTTTTCTGATATAGAATTAAATATAGATTGAATTACTACTTAGATACCATGTAGGAATGTAGAGTTAAACTATCGTAAGGTCCCTTGAAATGTAGAGGATGGATACAAAGTCAAATTTAGGAGATATCTATAAAAAGAAACACATTTATTATTGATACGAAAATATTTACTATTAGCCGGGCGCCTGTAATCCTAGCTACTCAGGAGGCTGAGATCTGAGGATCACGGTTCAAAGCCAGCCCGGGCAGGAGAGACCATGAGACTCCTATCTCCAATAAACCAC
>NW_012273009.1:0-1104 GCF_000151885.1 Dipodomys ordii
GTGGTAGAGTGCTAGCCTTGAGCTGAAGAGCTGAGGGACAGCGCCCAGGCCCAGAGTTCAGGCCCCACGACCAGACCCCCCCCCCAAAAAAAAAAATCTGTTATCTTTGATCAAGGTCTCAAAGGAATCCCTAATGCTATATATTTTCCTTCTTTAAATTCCCCCCCTCCTCTAATACCTTCTCCTCCTCCATTGACCATTAGCATATTTTACTCAGCTTAATTCTGGAAGGGAAGACATTTATGATGGTATCCTAGATACCTGAGTTCAGCAACAAATAGAGGCAGGAAAGAAGGCTTTTAAACCCAAATGTCTATCATCTAGAGACTCTACAAGAAATCATCAGACCAGAGGAGGGCTGGTGCTCTGCACTGGTGATGCAGGATGAAGGCAGCTGAAAGATGCTGAACTGTGCAGTGAATAGTTCCAGCTGGCTGCCAAATAACATTTTTTGTGTATGTGCTGGGCCTTCCATGTGTTTGTGTTGCTTGCTTGGTGCTGTATCACTTGAGCCATACCTCTAGCCATGAACTTTGCTGGTTAACTAAAGATGTAGTCTTACAGACTTTTCAAGTAGCTAGTATTACAGGCATGAGCCAGTTGTCTCTGGCTACGATCCAGTTTTACTTTATTATATTGGCTCAAGAGGAATAAGTTCCCAGAACTTTGGCTATAGTTCTGAACATGTAGTCTAAATCTACCTTCAGAGTTCTAAAATATACCTTTATAGTGCAGTAATTTTATTTTTTTATTCATTGCTAGACCTGGGGCTTGAACTCTGGGGGAGGGTGGGTGTGCTGTCCCTGAGCTTCTTTTGCTCAAGACTCTACCAGTTGAGCCACCGTATCATTTCCAGCTTTTTGAGTATTTATTGGAGATAAGAGTTTCCCTGACTTTCCTGCCTGGCCTGGCTTTGAACTGCAATCCTCAGATCTCAGCCTCCTCAATAGGTAGGATTACAGGCATGAGCAACTGGCACCTGCCAATGCAGTGATTTTAAAATGTATGTTCTTATGGATCATAGGTACAGTGAGAATTGATTATTTTTTTGTTTTTTGTTTTTTTGGGTCCGGTCATGGGGCCTGAACTCTGGGCCTGGGCACT
>NW_012273010.1:0-2589 GCF_000151885.1 Dipodomys ordii
ATGTTCTCCTTTGGTTTCACTCTGTGCTAATGCCTAGAATACTATATAATTTATCATGTCCTATTGTGTTTAGATCTAGCTTCTGCAAATGAGAGTATCTCTGAACTTGACTTACCAAACTTAACATGATTTGTTCTAGGTCCATCCATTTCCCTGCAAACAATATAATATTCTTTCTAATGGCTGTGTAAAATTTCACTGTGTTTAGGTACCACTTTTTTTTAACTGGTCCTGGGGCTCGAACTCAGGACCTGGACACTGTCCCTGAGTTCTTTTGCTCAAGGCTAGCACTCTACCACTTTGAGCCACAGCTCAATTTCTGGTTTTCTGGTAGTTATTGGAGATGGGAGTTGCGGGGAACTTAATGCCTAGGGGGGCTTCAAACAGAAATCCTCAGATCTCAGCCTCCTGAGTAGCTAGGATGACAGGCATGAGCCACCAACACCTGGCAGGTACCACATTTTTTTTTTTATCCAAAAATGAATGGGAGAATAGAGCCTTTTATCTCTTTGCTATTATAATTTCTTTTTTTGTCGGTTGTGGGGCTTGAACTCTGAGCCTGGGCGCTGTCCCTCAGCTCTTCAGCTCAAGGCTAGAGCTCTACCACTTGAGCTACAGTGCCACTTCCGGTTTTCTGAGTGTTTATTGGAGATAAGAGTTTCACAGACTTTCCTGCCTGGGCTGGCTTTGAACCACGATCCTTAGATCTCAGCCTCTGAGTAGCTAGGATTACAGGCATGAGCCACCAGCACCTGGCTGCTATTATAATTTCTAAAATACAATTTTTTTTTTTTATTAAGGTGTTGTACAAAGGGGTTACCACTTCCTAAGTCAAGTAATGAGTATACTTCTTTTGTGGGGCAATGTCCCCCCTTCCTTTGCTCTCTCCCGCTGTTGTAATTTTTACAGTGCATAGATACACGTAAATAACCTCTTCCTAATTGTAACATTTTCTCTTAAACCAGATGTTCTGCCTTACTCAATACGGGTCCTGTTGGAAGCTGCTGTGCGAAACTGTGATGGCTTTTTCATGAAAAGGGAAGATGTCATGAACATTTTAGACTGGAAAACCAAACAGCGCAATGTTGAAGTGCCCCTTTTCCCTGCCCGTGTCCTTCTCCAGGATTTCACGTGAGTGATGCATTCATCGTTCCTGAATGAATTTCATGATGTCTTTGAAAAATATAATCCCTAATGTTTGATTTTGGCTCATGTCAGTTGAGAGGAGTCACCCTCTATGAATAGAAGCATTGCACTGAGAATAGGTAGCTGTGTCTGTGACATTGAAGCGCCTTCTCCTCCATGGTCTGTGGCCATCCCCACAGACACCAACTTTCTCAAACCCAGGTCTCGTCATGGTCAGCCTCACACATATCACCTGTCCTTCTAAGTCTTCTGTGCTGGAAATCTAGGGAATCATCTTGGTCCTTCTCTTAATACCCTGTAACCAGACAGTTAGCAATTTTGTCAGTGTTACCTCTCCAAATATTTCTTTTTTTTCTTTCTTTTTTTTATTATGAAAATACTGTACAGAGGGGTTACAATTACATGGGCAAGATAATGAGTACATTTCTTATCAAGCATTGCAGCCTCCTCCCCCTCCAAATATTTCTAATCATCTTCATCACTGTCACACTGGTTCTAGCTCCATTTTCATCTCTCTGGATTCCCTTTTTTTTCTTTCTCTTTGTGGCTGTACTGGTGTTTGGGGATTGAACCCACAACATGCTAGGCAGGTACTTTGATACTTAAGCCATGCCCACACCTTTTTTGTTTTAGTTATCTTTAGGGTAAGATATCTTCATTTTTGTCCCAGGGCCACCTAACATCTGTGGAGTTTGAAATACAGGCATGTCAACAGGCCTTCATAGAATCCGTTATTTGTGGCTTGTCCAAAGACTATTTCATAGTTTCAGCAAGTAAACAAAAGGGGCCATCTTAGGTTTATTTATTTATTTATTTATTTATTTATTTTGCTGGTCGTGGGGCCTGAACTCTGGGCCTGGGCGCTGTCCCTAAGCTCTTCAGCTCAAGGCTAGCGCTCTACCACTTGAGCCACAGAGCCACTTCCGGCTTTTTCTGCTTATGTGGTGCTGAGGAATCGAACCCAGGGCCTCATGCATGCAAGGCAAGCACTCTACCTCTGAGCCACCTTCCCAGCCCTATTTATTTATTTATAACAATATCAAAAAAAAAAGAAATACAGGCATGTGCCACCACTCTTGGCCTGTTTTTTGTTTGTTTGGTTTTTTTTTGTTGTTGGTCATGGGGCTTGAACTCTGGGTCTGGATGCTGTTGCTTAGTGCTCTACCGCTTGAGTCATAGCACCACTTCTGGCTTTCTGGTGGTTTATTGGCGATAAGAGTCTCACAGACTTTCCTGCCCAGTCTGGCTTTGAACCGTGATCCTCAGATCTTCAGCCTTTTTAGTAGCTAAGATTACAGGTATGAGCCACCAGTAGCTGGCTATTGACCTGTTTTTTTTTTTTTTGTCCGGTTGTGGGGCCTGAACTCTGGGCCTGGGCACTGTCCCTCAGCTCTTCAGCTCAAGGCTAGCGCTCTACCACTTGAGCCACAGCGCCACTTCCGG
>NW_012273011.1:0-5279 GCF_000151885.1 Dipodomys ordii
CCAATAAACCACCAGAAAACTGGAAGTGGTGCTATAGCTCAAGTGGTAGAGCGCTCGCCTTGAGCTGAAGAGCTGAGGGACAGTGACCAAGCCCAGAGTTCAAGCCCCACGACCGCAAAAAAAAAAAAGAGAGAGAGAAAGAGAGTCATTTCTACACAGTCTCTTTTATGTTGAGGGCTATGGCCCTCTGCTTCAGATTTTTGTTAACCTTTCTTCTTGTATACTCTGAAAAATCCCTGTCCTCAGCAGAAGAACAGAGTGACGCTTTCATGAATAAGTTGTTATAAAATGGTACAGGATTTGTCTTTCTCTAGCTATCCATTGATTTTTTTTTTTTTTTTTTTTGGGTCCGGTCATGGGGCCTGAACTCTGGGCCTGGGCGCTGTCCCTCAGCTCTTCAGCTCAAAGCTAGCGCTCTACCACTTGAGCCACAGCGCCACTTCCGGCTTTTTTCTTTTTGCTTATGTGGTGCTGAGGAATCGAACCCAGGGCCTTGAGCATGCAAGGCAAGTGCTCTACCACTGAGCCACCTTCCCAGCCCTATCCATTGATTTTTAAATTGAGTAAAGTCTTTAGTCACTCATCTAGAAAGTAGGAAAATAACTTATGTTAAATGGAGATTCAGGTATAAAAATTGTACTCCTAACCCTGTTAGGGTAAGAGAAAAATGGATCTGAGACTGAAGAGGTCTTGAGAGGAGTTTGTTCTTTGTGACTGTTCTGCTATCATCACTAGAGTCTAATCTGTTCTCTCTTTAAGTATGTATTTTCTGTTTTTCCCACCTTCTCACTGTCTTATTACTATTTCACTGATTCGTATTCAGTAAATTTTTTAGGTAGAAGCACCACTTAGAATAGTAAAATAAGTAGAATAAAAATAATAGAATAGAAAAATAAAGAGTCAGATTACTCTTAGTGTGGCTCACTTTCTTTATCTGGGTTGATGTTCATCCAGCCTCAGGCTCACTATGTCATTCAGATGAGATTGTGTATGAAAGTGTTGGCAAACTACAAAGCATGTGTTGCTAATGGCAGTCAGTAGGTTCTTAGTCCCAGGTACGTTGAGATCCACTAGGATTTTCATATTATTTTGTATGTTGTCTTTATAACGTCTAGCAAATACTGTTGTGCTTCAGTCATACTTATGTCATGAAAACTGTCATCCTAGGACACAATGAAGGTACTCTGGCAATGAAAGAAGGTGAGGTTCTGTACATTATTGAAGAAGACAAAGGTGATGGATGGACAAGAGCCCGCAGACAGAACGGTGAAGAAGGCTACGTTCCCACATCATACATAGATGTAACTCTAGAGAAAAACAGTAAAGGTGCAGTAACTTATATCTAAATTAATCAGGCAGCTTTGTGCCATGCATGACATAAGAACGATAACATAAAATGAAAACACATTCAAAAGGTCAGAAAGATAAGAGCTTGCAGTACACCCCAGTCTACTGTTCGCTATGTGAGCTGAGTGCAGGCTTGATCTTTGAGATGTGACTATTGCCACAAGAAATTGTTTTGTGATGCCTTATCATTTGAGTAATGTTGGTGTGAAGCTTAACTGATGCCTTCTGCTTTACGTCCTGCTTAAGTCTGTGTGAAGGATTTGTTTTTCTGCCTTATAAATAATAAGATTTGATTACTGGGCAGGAATTCATGTTTACTTCAGAAAACACAGCAACTGTAATGAACTGAAATAAGTAAAACTGCTCTGAACTGCTGGAGTAAGTGATTCCCAAAAGACCCAAAAGAGCAGCTTGTTTTAGAAATTTGAATCGATAGCTTCAGTATCTAGGGAGAACAGTAATAGGTAACTGGATAAAATAATAATCATTTTTATTTTTCTTCCTATTTTTAACTGATTTTGTAAAGGAAGAAAATAAGCACCTATTGCATCATCTCTTTAAATCAAGAGCCTACCTTTCTTTTGAGATATGAAAATACTTTTAGATTTATGGTAATTTTCAACCTTCCTTCCAAATTAATCTCATGCTTGTATTTTTCATCTTGAAAATATCTTTTGGAAATATCACTTTATTTAGAGATTATTTAGTGTTTGGCAGTTACACATAGGAAAATAAAATTTTTAAATCATTAAAGATAGAGGAAATCTGAAGGGAAATATTGACCGTTTACTTTTAGAACAGAAAAAACTTTTTTGGCTGGGTTAAAGGAAAACCCTGCACCACCGTTTAGGGCTTCATTTTAGCTGGATCATTACTATTAGAATAGATTGTATTTTTTTGTCTTTTGGGGTTTCCTCCCTCTATACTTTTGATGAGCGTTTTTGGAAACATCCTATAATCAAGGACTGCTCAGTGGGCTGTTCTTATGATTACATTGATTTAGCTGTGAAGAAGCTGTGAGGCTGCCCTTGATTTTGCTTAATGTCTCACATTTTTCTGGTGTTTTCAGTAGCTGATTGTAAGATTATTTTAGAGACATTTTGGGCAGACACTTTATCTGAACACCTCTTTTAGTCTTACCAAAGGTCTTCAGTAATCCTTCTTTTCTTTTTCCTCCTGGACTGCAGGTTCCTGAAGAGGGGTTCTGAGGAATGGGCAAGATGTTGAAGGAGGTTACATGCAGCTGCTTTGGGGGAGCGGGGGGTAGAGTTGTCAGGCTCAGAGAGATGAGAGAAGCAAGTTGCATGAATGCATGCAGACATTTTTTTTTACTAACTTCATTAGCATTTCCATACATTGTTTTTAAACAATCCCTATAATACCAATCCTTAAATTCCTAGTGCACCATTACTCACATAGAAGACAAAAAGCCTACAGTGTCTGAGCCTCTTTCCATTTATTTTACTGATGTCCAGATCCGAAAGAATGCAGAGTTGTCATAAAACTTCATAAAATGTTCTTTCTTTTAGCTATCTTGTCAGGACTCTGTCCATCCAGCTCTGTTCTAAGTGATTTTCGACCCATTGTCTGTTTGTTAGAGCCTTTGCCATCTGTCTGTCTGCCTGCGCCACCTCCGTGCTTGCTTAACATCCTGTTGCATGTCTAGAGTGACCAGCTTAGATTCTCAGGCATGTCTTTATAATCCCTTGTTCTTGTCCCAGTCTTTGTGTTGTTTTACATTTGTAGTACAAATTACTTTTGTCAGACATCTCCAGCACTAATGTTCCATCTTAGTCTTTGTGTATGCTGCTATAACTTCCCCACTGCAAACATTCCAGTTTTGACATTACGAAGACATAGTCTGTGAACCTGAAGCATTTATGATGAGAAAAAGAAACCACCTGCTCTAGCCTACAGCCCAGTTACTACAGAACTCTCTGAAATATGATACATCTTCTGCACCACTGTCTGGGAAGAACCAGTAGTGAGCACTGAAGTCCTGGAATAATAAACACAGAAGAAACTTTCCACCTCAAGACACAGGACTATTGTCATGAGTCAGCTGCTTCCATTCAAATGCTGCCTTAAACGAGAGTGCCTAAATCTGTTGATTGCCAACACTACCACTACAGTATCCCATAAAGGGCTTTATGCGTCAGCTCAGTGCGACCTCTTTTAACTCTGCGGCCCTGCTGTAGCTGCCAATGTAGCCTTGGTAGGTGGCTTTCAGAGCTCTACCATGTACACTGGTGCATCTTCAAATTTATGCATCACACTGAAGGACATGTTTGAGCCCATTTTACTTAGCGTTTTTATGAGAAGTTTTGTGGACTTCCCCTAGCCCCACATTTGTCTTTTAATTTGGGACTAAGACAATGTCACTTGATTCCTGCCATGATAGTCTTGTTTCCAAGTGATGCTTTTGTTTGAACCAGATAAAATTTAGTGAAACTTTGTAATGATCTATGTGCACTTTTACTTGTAAAATGGAAATTTCTGTATGTTTATACTTGTAAATATATTCGTTGTTAGTGGCCCTATCACTCATGTCGTCTCGCCTGGCATTTGTGATTCTGTTGATGACTTGTACCTGAGCTACTTTCTTAGTGGTGATGTAACAGGGTGGGAGGGGGAGGGGCTATTTGTACCGCTGACGCGCTTCATTAATTTGGTTCTTACTGGTTTGATGGGAGAAAGAGAACGTGAAATGGTCTGTGTATTATTGGATTTTAAGCAATATTTTAGAAGCCGTGTGACTGCTTTTAATAATTTTCCCAGTGTTAATTGAATCATGCTCTCATTTATACTAAAGCTGAATGACAATTGTGTGAAAGTTAATGCCTTCATAAGATAAAGTACACCACTGTTACACAGCTGACATATAGTGTATTGTTTTTGAGGCTAGTAAACTATAAAGTTTAGATAGTAAATCTCGTTACAGGGTTATTTATATAATGTGACATTATTCAGTACTAACTACGTGAAGTAGTTTTAAAAACTAGTGCTGTTTTTATTTTAAAGGTTAGCAGTGAGAAGGAAATGTGACCGGGCTGTGTTTGTCTTCTGTACAAAGCCTGAAGTGCTTATGTTTTTTTGGCCATCAGCCACAGAGGGCAAAGTTTAAAGCTTTCTTGTAAGGACTAACTGTTCTTTTCAAGCTACTGTTTGTTTTTCTAAATACAGGATTTGCTTCAGTAGGAGGCAAGTTCCTTCATGTAGAATAGTGCAACCTGTAACCGGCTCTTACAATAGGACAGACATTTGTTACACTCAGTTTAAATCATTCTGAAATCATTCTTAGATTTTGAACATGTGAATTGTCAAAAAGAAATCTTTAATTTTGCAGGTATTTTTACTCTTTGTGCACATGTTGATTTCATAATGGTAAATGCTTTGTTTAAGATAGTGTTCTCTGTTGAGAATATTTTCATGGAATAAAACAAACTTTTCATGGTCAGTTAAGGTGTGTAGTTACATTTTATTGTTATATGAGCCAAAGAGATGTAAAGATTTTGGTTTTAAATGTGCTAAATTGCAGTGGCTAACTTTCTGAAGTGGAACATCCTTTTTGGAAACTAGCTTCAGAAATTGATTCTGGTTTTAGTCTCTCTTAAGTGATCTACTTTTAGCTCTTTCTTTCTCACTCTTTCCTCCCCTCTCCCTCCCTTCTTCCTTCTTTTTTTCTTTCCTCCCTCCTTCCCTCCCTCCCTCCCTCTCCCTTCCCTACCTTTTTCCTTGCCTCCTTCCTCTTTCATTCCCTTTCACTTTATTTCTTTTCCGCCTGCACTCCCTTTTCTTCCCCACTCTTTCCCTCCTTTCTTCCCTTTCTCCTTTCTCTTTTTTTTTTTTTGGGTCCGGTCATGGGGCCTGAACTCTGGGCCTGGGAGCTGTCCCTCAGCTCTTCAGCTCAAGGCTAGCGCTCTACCACTTGA
>NW_012273012.1:0-4605 GCF_000151885.1 Dipodomys ordii
CTCCCTCTCCCTCTCTCTCTCCCCCCCTCTCTCTTGCTTGCTCGCTCTTTCTCTATCTTCCCCCTTTCCTTACCTGTCTTGCTCTTCTTACTCTGCCAGGGTAATGCTGTGTATCTCAAGCCTAAAACCCACTGTTCTTGTGTACTTCTTCATCAATGCAATCATTATAAGCAAACACCTGTGTTCAGTAGGCCATGTTTTCTGAAGGTCAGTGACTTTTTCAACATTCTTACTGTCTCTCTTGGGTCTGGAAAGCAGTAAGAGAAATCCTACTTATCACTACTATGCCATGTACATTATACACAAACAAACTGACCAAAATATGGTATATACAGGGGAGGATACCAATAGTGTCACCCCTTTGGTGACGCAGAAGCCCTTGAAAACCTAACTTATCCTTTAGCAAAATCAATACTAGAAAACTGGAATATGTTTTGTCAAATGGGAGAGGAAGTTAAGAGAAGGGGGGAAACAATAGAGAAAAGAAGGGTGAACAAATACACTCATGATATTAAAAGTACATATGTGAAAATGGAACCAAGCAATTTGAGGAGCTGCGTGGGGTTGGGACAAATGGAGGAGAATGCTGGATATGTTCATGGTATGTAACTTAGTCCATGGAAGAGGGAGTTATAGCATATGGCAGGGTTCTGGGACATCAAGACTCTTCATTTTGAATGGATCTCAGCTAGTTACTAGATGAACTGTGGCACAGAATCCAGCTTCTGAGGGGAAGGGTAGGCAATGCTTGTATCTGCCAACAAGCCCTGTCAGTGTTCTTTGCCATGTTAATTAAGAAGACTTTAGATTATATATATATATATATATGACACTGTATGGTTTTATCTCCATTTCTGGATAGTGAGAGTTGTCATGTAGTATCTGTGAACACAAAACGATGGTTTTCTGTGTCTGTGTGCTGCTATACTAGTATTTTCTGACTGTAGATGGACTTGTTTCTTCAACACAAGCATTCTTTTCTGGGACCCTATTGCTGGTGGCTGCTGGTACTGTCTGGTAACTTCGGTGACCTTGATGGAAAGGAAGATTTGGATATTTGACTCAGCTGCCTGGGGATAAGCTGAAGAATTAGAAGACAGGTAAAATACAAAGAAATATAGACCTCACTTAGCCAATCACAAACAGGCCAGTATAATTAGTTTCATTTAAAGATGCAGCTCAGTCTAGCTCAGCTCCAAACTGTCATTCAAATAGATATACGTCAGTCAGTACTGCTGTCCATGATGCAGGACCTCATGGCAACAAGGGTTCTTTTTCAATTGTTCAGATATCATGGAGAATGCCAGAGCAGGGAGATGAGCCAGCACAACAATGGCGATTGGTCAGAGGACAGTTTTGGAGAATATCTAGTGGGAATTTAGGGTTAATCAAGCTGATCCAAAGGAGAATATTAAAATGGCTAAATGACCACCCATCCTCTCTTAACTCTAAATTTTGAGCAACTAGGACTAATTTACCTCTCTCTTTAGTATCCCTTATTTTATGGTCATATCTTAAATCTTCATACTTTGGGAAGTGTTGCATTTAATAGAGGCAGACATTTTCTTTATTTCTCTGAAAGAAAGAAATGAGACTCCATTGAGACCAAACCCAGAAAATTTTCATGTGTTAGCATAGAAAACTAAGAGTTCCCTGGCTCAAGTGGTAAAGTGCTAGCTAAGAGTTCCCTGAACTAAAACCAGTTAGCAAAGAGCCGCCATTTATCTTTGATTAGTCGTATAACCATACATGGCAGTGGTTGGTAGCTATCTAAGATGCTTCTTTCTAAAGATTATTTTCTTTAAGATTACATCCTATCTATAGCTTGCGCTGTAAAAGATGCTTGAGATACATTTTGAAGAAAACTTAAAAATCACTCTAGATAGGATTCTGTATTTTGTGTGATAGTGCATGCACAAGAAACTCAGCACTCATTATTGTAAACTAAGCAATTGAATTTGGAGAATTATCTTCTAGTATTCATGAGAAGGTGAATTTCATGAAAGCTGCTTGTATTTACCAAGACACAGGATTATAACTAGTGATTTGAACATTGGTCTTTTAATTGAGATAGTATTTAGAATTCGAATTACCTTTGTATATGTACTGTTGTGGCTTATCATCTTTTAGTACTATAAAACCCAAACATTCTCTTTTAAAAACCTACTACTAAAGTTTCTTGATAATAAACTTTGTTAATTATGTACTGAAAAAAAATCTTTCTAAAGAGAAAGTTTCCATGAAGGTGTCAATATAAATGATTTAAGTATCAAATCATAAATTGTATATTTTCACTAGGATATATATAAGTATATTCTCAGTAATACAGATGAATAATCACTAATCTATACTAGAAGGCATCAAAAGATTATAAAACTAGTAAGGTGAAAAGTTGAGCCACATCTTTTTTTTTAAGAACTGGATACTGGATACAATATTCTAAAATATTTGTTCTGTAGTGTCAGGTTTAAAAAATGTTTTTCCTTTTGGCAGTACCGGGATTTGAACTCAGGGCCTTGTTCTTGTAATGAAACCCCCTATCATTTGGGCCATTCTCCAAGTCTTCTTTGCCCTTATTCTTTTTGTACATGAAGTTGGCTTCGGACTGTGCCTCCCAGGTAAGTTGGATTACAGACACAAATCATAATATCTTGCTCTAGTTACTAATTGAGGTGGGATCATGCTAACTTTTTACCCTGGGCTATCCTCAACTTTTAATCCTCCCAAGTAACTGAAAATGCAGGTATAAAGCAACATGGCCTGGCTCTGAAAGTATTGTTAAAAATACAATCTATGGGGAGGAATCCAAACATCTGAAGTACTATTTGTCAAAACAAACTCCAAGAAGTGGAAACATGATCTTTTTGTTTTTATTTGTTTTATTTTGTTTTCTCTTTTTGGAGGGGTAGACGAAGGGGGACACAGGAATGAAGGTAGAAAGGGTGAGCAAATGCAGTCTTGTTGTTCAATATATGCTGTGTAAAAAGTAAACTATGTAACTTGTGGACAAGGATGGGAAGGGGACAATGGCGGAGTGAAGGAAGGGTAAAATTGTCCAAGAAGCAGTGCACTCACAACCTGGCTTATGGAATTGCAATCCCTGTGTACAACTTCTTAAAGATAACAATAAAAATCCCTTCTATAATAAAAATAAAACATTAAGCCGGGCACTCGTGGCTCACGCTTGTAATCTTAGCTACTTAGGAGGCTGAGATCTGAGGATCATGGTTCAAAGCCAACCCGGGCAGGAAAGTCTGTGAGACTCTTATCTCCAATAAACCACCAGAGAATCAGAAGTGGTGCTGTGGTTTAAGCAGTAGAGCACTAGCCTTGAGCTGAAGAGCTGAGCGACAGTACCCAGGCCCAGAGTTCAAGCCCCATGACCAAACAAACAAACAAATAAATAAATAAAGCATTAAAAATTTTAAAATAATAATAATATGAGGTTTAACAAAATTTAACAAAAACATATCCATTAGCATTTGAAAGTTTCATTCCATTTCTTTTCTTTTCTTTTTCTTTTTTTTTCTGTGGGTTGTGGGGCTTGAACTCTGAGTCTGGGCACTGTCCTCAGCTCTTCAGCTCAAGGTTAGTGCTCTACCACTTGAGCCACAGCACCACTTCCAGTGTTCTATTATTGGAGATAAGAGTCTCACGGTCTTTCCTGCCTAGGCTGGATTTGAACCTCGATCCTCAGATCTTAGCCTTCTGAGTAGCTAGGATTACAGACATGAGCCACAGGCACCTGGCTGCAAGTTTCAGTTCTGAAGCTGATTTTGTTATCTGCCCACTATGCCAGCCTGGTCATTAAGACCAAATCCCACATAAAATATGTGGTTTTTTGTGGGCTTTTTTGTTTGTTTTGGAGCTTCGTGCATGCTAGACAACTGCTCTACCACAGAGCTATACTCTCAGCATTTTCTGTGTTCTTTAAGGTGAAAAGGAAGTAATACAGGTTCTGACCAATCTGGGCTGGATTAAAGAGCCTTGAAAAGTTTTGATCATTAGTCAAACATTGTCAGTGAAATATCCTAATTTACATGTGTGAATTAAACATTTTCAGACAAATGTAAATATTTATAGAATAAAAATGGAATAGAGTACTTTCGGCTTTTGGGCTCATAGGCCCAAAACAGAGACTCAATGACAGAATATATACCACTACTTTCTTCTCTATATAAAATATTTACAGGGCAAAACTTTGCTTTTGAGTATATTAAGAAAGCTAATTGTTCCAAAACAATTTTTAAATAACCTAGGAAGGTCAATAGATAACCAGTCTTAATATTTATGTAAGGGTTTTTTACACTCTTTTCTTCCATCGCCGACATCATGGAGGTCACAAATTAAGTCTCTTGCTCGTTGATTGCTGCCATCATGACTATTAATTGCATGTCACAGCTGTAGGTTTACACACAGAAACGGATGTAGAGTATAGGTCCCATAAGTATAGGTCCCATACAAGACATTACAGATCCAAGGCAATTACATTCTTTTTTTTTTTTTTTGTCGGTTGTGGGGCTTGTACTCTGGGCCTGGGCGCTGTCCCTCAACTCTTCAGCTCAAGGCGAGCGCTCTACCACTTGAGCTACAGCGCCACTTCCG
>NW_012273013.1:0-2536 GCF_000151885.1 Dipodomys ordii
AGCCACCTTCCCAGCCCCTCCTGGAATTATTTTTGTGTCTTAAAATTCTCTTTCTCTCCTCTCCTTTTCTGTTTCCTCTCTTCCTCTTGTGGCCTATTTTCCTAGCTACTCAGGAGGCTGAGATCTGGGATCAAGGTTTTAAAGCCAGCCTAGACAAAGTTATTAAGACTTTGTCTCATATTACCCACCAAGAACCCAGGCTGGAGGTAAGTGACAGATCACCAACCTTGAGCAAGAAAGACCAGCCAGTGTGAGGTCCTTAGTTCAAGCCCATGGTACTGTCACAAGAACAACAACAACAAAAAAATCTCGGATGAAAAGAGCTTCAATTTTTCAATACTTTTTTCCATATTTGGCTAAAGTCACACTATCCATGGTAATTCACTTGTGTGTCTTGACAGTTCTCCATTGATATTGTACCAAAGCACAGTGCATCAATATTATACAGTATTTCGTTGCATGTGTAATTAATTGTAATACCTTTTTTGTCTTTTTTTGGTATTTCAAAGGAAAAGAGCTTTTTTTAAAAAAAAAATTAAATTTCATTTTCTAGTCATCTCTCACTAAAAAATGGAATCTAGATAATTTTTTTTCTATCATTTTAAGCTGTCCACAACTGTCAAATTACAATGAAAGCTAATTCCAAGATGTTAAGCTACATGAACTGGAACAATATTGTAGATACACAAAGTAATGATTTAAAAGATTAGTGTTTAATATTTCCATTTATGACCGTGCTCCTGTTATTTAGAGAAAAAGGAACCTGGAATGTTTTTGTTCTGAAAATAATAGGACTCAAACATCTTTACCTCTGAACTGCTCAGTTAATTGTTAATTTGGAAAGAGGGGACATAGTAGAAGAAAAGCTTGGAAAAAGCTATCAAATATTTGTTCCTTTTCTTAATTACAGACTTTATCATCTTGGTAGAGCAAAACATTGCTATGTTAAATCAAGTTAAAATCACCAAGCAGTTCTTTAAATATTTTTTAAAAGATACCTCAGTTTAGAGAAACAGGAAAATGCTAAGTGCCAAGTATATCATTGGATGTAAAAACCACCAGTATCAATATATAAACTGTCTAAAGTCCTAGAGGTGGTGTGTGCCTTTAATAACCTTACCACCACAATTCTGCTTTGCTCAGCATTGTTTTTGGACTTCATATAGAAGTTATTTAATATGTAGTGTTGTAACTGGCTTCTCCTTAGCAGTATTTATAGATAATTGATTTGGTATTTTCAGTTAGAAGAATTATAAACAGCCAGACACTGGTGGCTCACACCTGTAATCTTAGCTACACTGGAGGAGATCTAAGGATCACAATTCAAGAATCCAGCCTGGCCAGGAAAGTCAAATGAGACTTTAATTGCCAGCTTCACCAAGAAGTTGAAGTGGAGCTGTAGCTCAAGTGGTAGATCAGTAGCCTTGAGCTAAAAAGCTCAGGGATAGCACCCTGTCCCTGAGTTCAAGCCCCAGAACCAGCATACATTTCAGGAGCTTTTTCTCCTTTCCGCCTTTGGCCTAGAAAAATGAATAGTAAGTTGTGTAAGTTTATAGAGAAGACAGAAACAAGTTGCATGTAGTGCATTACATACAAAGGTGAGTGTACTGAACTTCTCATATGGAATTCTGGAAGTTACAGGATGATAGATGAACACTTCAAGATTCTTAAAAATAACAATAAAAACACATACACTTGTAGTTCAAAATCCTGTACCAAATTTGAGACTTGAATAAAGTCATTTGCAAACCTAAAATGTCTCAACCAATGTACATTCTAACCATTCTCCAGAAGTTAGTGGAGGATATGTACCAACTAAATGAGAAATAAGAAAAAGTACACATGATTAAGGATATATGAAGCATAAAATAAGGGAAAGGGAATCTGAACAGTGGATGGAATTAATGAAGTATGTAATGTATTTAATTTTTATTTGGGGGGGGTTGTTTTATACAGGTCCTGGGTTTGAATTCCAGGCCTGGGGTCTTTCCTAAGCTTTCTGTGCTCAAGGCCATTTGAGTCACAGCTTCACTTTCAGCTTTTTGGTGGTTAATTGCAGGTAAGAGTCCCACTGACTTTCCTGCCTGGGTTGGTTTCCAATTGCTAACTTCAGATCTGAGTAGCTGGGATTACAAGTGTGAGCCACCAGTGCCTGGCTGAATACGTTTTAACGTATTGAAAGGCAACCTACTGTGGGGTTAATAGATTGAGGTCAGAATAACAATAATTATTAAATGAGACACTATGCAATTGAAAAACATTTCATCTTTTTTTGGGGGGGTCGGGGGTCAGTCATGGGGCTTGAACTCAGGGCCTAGGTATTGTCCCTAAGCTTTTCCCTCAAGATTAGCTTTCTACTACTTTGAGTCACAGCACCATTTCAGGTTTTCTGGTGGTTAATTGGTTGTCTCATGGACTTTCCTGCCCATGCTGGCTTTGAACTACAGTCCTCAAATCTCAGCCTCCTGAGTAGCTAGGATTACAGGTGTGAGTCTGTGGCACCTAGCTCAATTTTTTTTTCTTCTTTTTTTTTTTT
>NW_012273014.1:0-1949 GCF_000151885.1 Dipodomys ordii
CACAGGCCCCCCACTCCCCCGCCCCCGCCTGGCGCCTACCTGCTATGCACCTCTTAAACCCCTGGAGGAGACACAGCTTTGCGCTCAGGATCTTCCCGACGATGCTGGGCACGATGAGCACCGGCCGGGGCCGCGTGGGCCGGTGGGGGTGCACGGGCGTGTAGGGGGCCAGGGTGAAGCGGCTCTCGGCCCAGAAGCAGTTGCTGGGACGGTCTGTGGAGGACAGGGGCGTGAGCGTGCAGTCCAGGCTGCCACCCCCCCCCCCGCGGGACAGGGTGTGTGAGCCAGCCGGCCGCTGCCGCTGACACCTAGGACTACACAGGGCACAGGGCAAGCAGCAGCATGTAATCAACACGGTGAACTGCACACTGCACACGCCCAGAGACCTCACACCTGGAGGCTCCCCAGGCAGCGGCTGAATCCCATTTTCCTTGTGTTCCCGGGGAGAGTAAAGGGAGCCTGGGTTTCTCCTTTGGAAGAGCGCACAAGGCTCTGCTGGCTTTGCTTGCTGCACCCCCACCCCGTACAAACTCCCCTCCCGTACAGCCCCCCCTTTCCGTGGGGCCTCTTCCTTCCCCCCACCTCCTCCCTCCCCCCTCCCTGTCCTGCACTGCTGAAGTTCTGTGTTGCTCTTCTGTTGTCAAAACCCACTTCTTATGCCTTTTTTTTTGCCAGTCCTGGGCCTTGAACTCTTGGGCAGGTGCCGTCCCTGAGCTACTTTTTGCTCGAGGCCAGCACTCTACCACTTAAGCCACTGCATCACTTCTGGCTTTTTCTGTAATTGGAGATAAGAGTCTCACAGGCTTTCCTGCCCAGCCTGGCTTCAAACTCCAATTCTCAGGCCACAGCCACCTGAGTAGCTCGGATTACAGGTGTAAACCCTAAATTCACTTTAGAAACCAGGCACTGGTAACTCCTACCTATAATCCTAGCTGCTCAGGAGGCTGAGATTGAGAATTGAAGTTTAAGCCAACCCAAGCAGGAAAGTCTGTGAGACTCATCCCAAGTAAGCACCAGAAAACCGGAAGTGGAGCTGTGGCTCAAATGTTAAAAGCACCTGGCCTTCAGAGAAAAAGCTAAGGGGCAGCCTCCGCCACTGAGTGAAAGCCCCGGTACCCACACCAAAAAAAAGAGATAATAATAATAAACCCATTGTTGGCATCTTTGTGGTACAGGTCCACATGTGTGGAGTTTGTGTTACCCTGACCTCTGCTGTGGCCGTGGCCCACACCACTCACGGAGCTTGTACACTGTTGGGCATTTGAGTCTTTCAGTGTTCACTATTTCAAACAGACTGCTGTGGATAGAACTGTATATAGATGGCTTCATTCTACTGGGGCAGGTTATAGAGATGGGAACGTTGGAAGGACTTGAAGACAGATGCCTTGGGCTGCTGGCCAGAAAGAGATGGGGATACCAATTATATTTGTTTATTCAGTACTAGGGTTTAACCTCAGGGTCTCATGCTTGCTAGGCAGGTCAGTTATGATTCTTAAACAGGCCCTGGGGTGGGATGCTGTGGCTTATGCCGGTAATCCTAGCTATTTGGGATATTAAGGTCACAGGAATCATTGTTTAAGGCCAGCTCAGGCAAAAAGCTGTGAAGATCCCATCTCAATCAACAAAAAACTGAGTGTAGTGATTCCCACCTGTCATCCCAGCTATTCAGGAAATAAATAGGAGGATTAC
This sequence comes from Dipodomys ordii, assembly GCF_000151885.1. NCBI lineage: Eukaryota > Metazoa > Chordata > Mammalia > Rodentia > Heteromyidae > Dipodomys > Dipodomys ordii. The sequence continues at coordinate 1,690 of NW_012273014.1, forward strand.
GGTCCAGGCTGACGGCAGCAGAAAGTCAAAAGATAACAAAAGCAGAGCCTGGCACCGGTGGCTCATGCCTATAGTTTGAGCTACTCAGGAGGCTGAGATCTGAGGATTGAGGTTCAAAGCCAGCCTGGGCAGGAAAATTTGTGAGACTCTTTTTTTCTGGGGGGGGTGGTCTGGTCATGGGGCCTGAACTCTGGGCCTGGGCGCTGTCCCTCAGCTCTTCAGCTCAAGGCTAGCGCTCTACCACTTGAGCCACAGCACCA
>NW_012273015.1:0-2805 GCF_000151885.1 Dipodomys ordii
TTCAGCTCAAGGCTAGCACTCTACCACTTGAGCCACAGCGCCACTTCCAGCTTTTTTCTTTTTGCTTATGTGGTGCTGAGGAATCGAACCCAGGGCCTCGGGCATGCAAGGCAAGCAGTCTATCACTGAGCCACCTTCCCAGCCCGAGAGCCAGTCTTGATAGAGGCCAGGCTCTGAGTTTGAGTCCCAGGACCCACACAAGACAGACAGACAGACAGAGAAGAGGAGAAAGGGGAAAAAACAGGGAAAAAGAAAAAAAAGTGTCATTATTATGATACTAAATGTTATTCCTTGGGTACACTTCGATTTTCAGTGTTGCAGTACCTCTTCTTTTGGTTTACCCTGTCCTTTAGAAGGCTTTCATGTACTATTGCATTTGTTTTTCTGCTTCTCTGCCTGCTCCTTCCAGGCCCAAGATAAAGGCTATCTCTTGAACGAAGCCTTGCCCAATCCTCCCACCTGGAATCAAGCTTTTTCTCATAGATGTATGAGATCTCTCCTAGATGATTATTGTTATACAAACACTCCCCACATTCCATCTTACATCTGGTTCCTTTCTACATCTTTAGGGCCTTGGGGCAGCACTTACTCTTCCATTACCCTACATATTTATATCGTTGCTCACTCTCTTTCTTTCTCTCTGTACACACACATACACACACACACAAATGTGTGTGTGTTTGTGTGTGTGTGTGTGTGTTTATGGCTTTTTCCTTTCTTCCTATAAGTTTACACAAAGATTTCTCATTCTGAAATGTCCTCCAGATGCTGTATCCCTTTCATTACTATCCTGGTTATTATCTCTCAAACCCAAGTGTAATTATATCCATCCAATATGTACAAGTTGATGTTTTGATACATGTTCACCAACTTCACATCTTAGTTAATCTTTTACCTCCTTTCATTTGCCATTATTTCTATTCTACTTTGTAAAAACTGCTTCAATAAAGCTAATCATTTAGTCCAAATGTAAGGGTTGTGGGGTCCTCATTAAATACCATCTTTCCATGGCTGTGGAATCCCAGACCGTTTCCTAGTCAGGGAAGTCCACCACCTACAATTTCCCAAAGCATACTCAAAGGGACACTAGTTTTGAGAGAGATAAATAGTTTTTGTATAAAAGGGAGAATGTTGTCACTGTATTTGATTTCGGCACCCTGCATCTTGTTTATACATTTTCCTAATTCAGGGAGGGAAAGGAAATAACAAAATGCTGAAACAAGGATATAGGATGACCCATTGTAACAATGAGATATACAAGACACTATGTTGAAAATGAAGTTGAGGTGGGGAGGAAAGGGATGGTAGGGGCAAAAAAAAAAAAAAGGAGATAACCTTGCTCGATAGGAAATGGACTCATTCCTTACTCATCTAACCGTAACCCCTCCATACAGTATCTTCACAATAAAAAATTTAAAAAAATAAAAGGGAGAATTCTGCAATGAAATACTTTTAGAAAGCTCTACAAGCTAGAGTTCTTTTTTATTTACTTATTTTGTGCCAATTCTGGCTCTTGAACTCAGGGCCTAAATGCTGTTCCTGAGCTTTTGTGCTCAAGGCTAGCATTCTAACACTTGAGCCACAGTCCCACTTTGGGATTTTTTGGTGGTTAATTGGTGATAAAAGTATGGCAGATTTTCCTCCCCAGCCTGGCTTCAAACCTCAATCCTCAGATCTCAGACTCCTAAGCATTTAGAATTATAAGCATGAACCACTGGTTCCCAGCTACATACTGTAATTCTTTTTGAAAAGATGCTCAATACAGTTGGGTGTGGTGGTACACAACTGGAATCCTAGCCCTTCATAAGATGAGGATCAAGATGAGGATCAAGAGTTACAGACCAACCTGGGGTACATAACACAACCATGTCTGAGAAAAACAAAATAACAACCAATGAGATGCACAATATAAATTAGCAAGCCCATTTTGCTTTAACCTGTGAAACACATCTTGTTAGGAAACTAAAAATAACTTCCAGAAATGCTGTTCATTAAATTGGTTTCCTTCTTGTTCTCTCCTGGTTCTCTGACCTCTATGTCTGTTCTGCTGAGTTTTCTTTCTTTGAATTTCTTTGTGTGTATGTGTATATTTCCTTCCCATTGTTCTGCTTTGACTCACAAGTGGGCTTTTCTTCTTTCTCTTCTTTCTGCATTTAAATGAGTTGATCCTTCCATATAGTTAGTTCTCTCTCCTAACTATTGATGATTTCCAAACGAATTCTTCAATCCTGACCTTGTCATGTCCTTCAGAGTCACATCACAGTTTTCTACTATACAAGCCCACCTGGATTCTCCTAGATGCTTTCTTTACCCAGATGTTTCTTAGGCACTGTAAACCCAATATGTCTCATATTGATGAGGTCATTTCCACTTCTGCCCTTCATTCTGATATGTTTCTTATTCCTGGAAGTGTGAGACAAGAAAACATGGGCATTTGATTTTGACTAGGCCATCATTCCTCAAACAGCACTACAAATGTCAGCAGGTGTTGGTCCCATGATAGTTGAAAAGATGTGAAACAATGATGGAGCGTTTAATAGCAAAGAATATGGAAAAAATTAAAGCAGAACACAGCAGAACATCTTCCAGATGAAGATATGATTCCATGTTCCCTATGACATGTGCCATCTTGAAAACATGAAGATTCCACTAAGTATAAGAATTTAGGAGCTGGAAAGGTGGCTCAGTGGTAGAGCGCTGGCCTTGCTTGCATGAGGCCCTGGGTTCGATTCCTCAGCACCACATAAGCAAAAAGAAAAAAAGCCGGAAGTGGCGCTGTGGCTCAAGTGGTAGAGCACTAGCCTT
>NW_012273016.1:0-1163 GCF_000151885.1 Dipodomys ordii
GCTAGCCTTGAGCTGAAGAGCTGAGGGACAGCGCCCAGGCCCAGAGTTCAGACCCCATGACCACCACCAACAACAACAAAAAGAATAGTCACACTCTGTGAGAAATGCAAGAACCTTCCTGTACTGAGATCTCAGGGACATACAAAACCTGTAGCCTGATTCCAAATCTAAACTCTGGACCAGACACTTAGAACACCATGTTCTTCCGACCCTACAAGTGGGGGTTGGGAGTTCTACCCTGACCAGGCCCCTGTGAACACATCGCAAATACACTTACATTCATGCCCCCAACTATAGCTTATCTTTGGATCATTTGGGCCCTACCATAAACACTGAATATCTCCCCAAGTGCAAAGATCATCGTGTCATAGTTTCACCAGTTTTTCTTTGTGCTTAAAAATTTAAACACACACACACACACACATTTGGTACTAATAAATCCTTGGAAGAAAGTGGCTCTTCTGGCTTTCTACAAGAGTGCGACAAACATCGGAAGGATTTCTTTCTTCTGGCATGAGTCCACTTGGAACTGGCATTGGCAGTGTGAGTTCCGCCCCAGAGCAATGCCAGGGTGGTACTCAGGATGAAGGAGAGGGCTTTGAGGCAAGCCACATAAGAATGGAGAAAAATGATAATGCTTTGTTCATACAGTGATGCTAGAGCAGTGAGTGAACTTTTGGATACATTTGGAAACTCAGCTTCAACAAAACTCCATAGAACCCTCACTGTGGAATGACAGTCAGGGTGAGCAAACAGCTCCTGACTCACCCAGCCCTTCCTTTATGTGACACACGCTGCGATGTGATCTTCCTCCGAGATTTATGAACACAGCCCTCAGCATGGTGAGTCACCTAGTTGTCAGCACTGGCCATGCTTGCTGTTAAACTGCTCTAGTTAATGGTGATTTCTACTTTCCCATCCTTCTCTCCAATGGATTTTATTTTATTTTATTTTACTTCTAAACATCTTTGAAAGACAAGAGACAACTCCCTTCCTCCCTCCTAGCTAGTATCCTTCCCTCCCCTTCACCCCTCCCTCTTTCCCTCCCTTCCTCCCTTCCTTCCTCCCTTCCTCCCTTCCTTCCTTCCTTCCTTCCTTCCTTCCTTCCTTCCTTCCTTCCTTCCTTTCTTCCTTCCTTTCTTCCTCCTTCCTTCCTTCCTTCT
>NW_012273017.1:0-3331 GCF_000151885.1 Dipodomys ordii
TCCTCAGCACCACATAAGCAAAAAGAAAAAAGCCGGAAGTGGCGCTGTAGCTCAAGTGGTAGAGTGCTAGCCTTGAGCTGAAGAGCTGAGAGACAGCACCCAGGCCCAGAGTTCAGGCCCCACGACCGGACCCCCCCAAAAAAAAGAGTCTCAAGGACTTTCCTGCCTGGGCTGGCTTTGAACTGAGATCCTCAGATCTCAGCTTCATGATTAGCAAGGATTACAGGAGTGAGCCACTGACGCCCAACCAATGGTCACCCTCTTATGATCCTGATCTAAATCCTCATTGAAGACAATTAGAAATATCCTCAGCTGGGCATGGGTGGCTCATGACTTAATCCTAGCTACTCAGGAGGTGGAGATCTGAGGATTGAGGTTTGAGTCAAGCCTGGCCAGACAAATCTGAGACTCTTATCTCCAATTAGCCAGAAAAAAAAAGTTGGAAGTGGAGCTGTGGCTCAAGTAGTAGAGTGCAAACCTTGAGTGAAAAGCCTCAGAGACCAAGCTCAGGTCCCAAGATCAAGCCCAGTACTGACACAAAAAATTCAATGATTCAATCAATCAATCAATAGAAATATCCTCAACCATTAAAAAAAAAAAAAAAAAGGTCCAGGCGCTGGTGGCTCATGCCTGCAATCCTAGCTACTCAGGAAGCTGAGATCTGAGGATAGAAGTTCAAGGCAGCCCAGGCAGGAAAGTCCATGAGATTCTTATCTCCAATAAACCAATAGAAAACCAGAAGTGGAGCTGTGGCTCAAGTGGTAGAGCACTTGCCTTGAGCTGAAGAGCACAGGGACAGCGCCCAAGCCCAGAGTTCAAGCCCCATGACTAACAATAGAAAGAAAGAGAAAGAAAGAAAGGAAGGAAGGAAGGAAGGAAGGAAGGAAGGAAGGAAGGAAGGAAAGAAGGAAGAAAGGAGGTGAGTATTGCGGTTGGAAGCTGAGAACTTTTGGGAGAATGTGCAGGAAGCAGGTACAAATTGCCCATGGAAGGCTCATGTTCCAGGGTGCCCATTCAGGTGTCTGAAGATCCTCTGCAAGGGAATGGGGAAACCTCGGTCCTGGGGTTGATACTGTGGAGGTGAGAGTCAGTGGCATCTTCAGGGAGAGGACCTGAGAGGTCATTGTCATATCCCCTATCCCAGTACTTCTCCATAAGAACAAAGGTTTGTTCTTTTGTCTCTTGTTGACCTTGTGAATACTCAGTGGAAATTCTGCAGACTCAGCAGCAGCATGTAGAATCATTTTTTCGACCTTTCTTTATAACCTTAGAATAGAGTGTGTTTTTTTTCCTTCCCTCAGGACTAGAGTTTGAACTCAGGGCTTGTGCTTGCTGGGCAGGTGCTCTATTTTTTGAGCTATGCTCTCAGCCTTTTTGCTTTAGGGTGGTTTTTTGTTTTTGTTTTTGTCAGCCCTAGTGCTTGAACTCAGGGTCTGGATGCTGTTCCTGAGTTCTTTTGCTCAAGGCTAGTGCTCTACCACTTGGGGCCACAGTGCCTTCCAGTTTTCTGGTAGTTAATTGGATATAAGAGTCTCACAGAAGCCAGGTGCCAGTGGCTCACACCTGTAATCCCAGCTACTCAGGAGGCTGAGATCTGAGGATCATGGTTCAAAGCCAGCCCAGGCAGGAAAGTCCATGAACTCTTATCTCCAATAAACCACCAGAAAACCAGAAGCGGTGCTGTAGCTCAAGTGGTAGAGTGCTAGCCTTGAGCTGAAGAGCTGAGGGAAAGCGCCCAGGGCCAGAGTTCAAGCCCCACGACTGACCAAAAAAAAAAAAAAGTCTCACAGACTTTCCTGCCTGGGCTGGCTTTGATCCTCAGATCTCAGCCTCTTAATGAGCCACCGATGCCTGGCTAGGTTTTTTTCCAGATAAGGTGTTCCTTTTCTACCCTGATGATTCTCTTATATAGCTGAGATTACAGCCAGGAGCCAAAGCACACAGGCCTGCCCTTGCTTTTAACCCATCAAAACTCTTCATTCTGAGATACAGATCATACCTTAAACAATTCAAATTTTTGCAGGAAGCTCCAGATTTCCAGTCACTCTGTAGTTTAAATAAATGACCCCAGGGCTTTCCTAGTTCTTGGTTTTCTTCTTCTTCCTTAGTGCTTGTGTGTGTTTTTAGAATTTCTAGTCTGAAGTGTCACTTTCTCCATCTTTATACCTGAATTTTCTCCTGGGATTGTTTCAATGCAGCCTCAGGCCTACTCTAATATTGCCAGACAACTAGCACTTACTCTGCTTTAACAGGGCCCAGCAAAACCAGGAGATAACCAAATGTAGAACTGCATTCACTCTTGGCTTCTGCTAGTCTGTGTGGGTGTCTCTCTGTGTGTCTGTTTGTTTGTCTCCTCTCTCATTGAGTTTTGGACAAAGTTTTGTTATGTAGTGCATGCTAAATTCAAATACCTTTACAGCTCAGCTTCCTCAGATGCACATCCTCTCAGCTGTTCTAACAAAACCAATTAGTGTGCTCTTGTTTCCTCAAAGCCAGGGTTACAGAAGTAAGATTATAGGATGTGTGTGTGTGTGTGTGTGTGTGTAAGTACTGGGACTTGAATTCAGGGCCAGGGCACCGTCACTTAGCTTTTTCTCTCAAGGCTGGTGTTCTATCACTTGATACACAGCTTAGCTTCCAGACTTTTGATAGTTAATTGGAAATAAGAGTCTCCTCACCAGGTGTCAGTGGCTCTCGCCTGTAATCCTAGCTACTCAGGCTGAGACTCGAGGAAGTGGCGCTGTGGCTCAAGTGGTAGAGTGCTAGCCTTGAGCTGAGAGCTGAGGGACAGTACCCAGGCCCAGAGTTCAGGCCCCATGACGGACAAAACAAACAAACAAATAAGATTAGAGAATTAGAGCTGGGTGTTAGTGGCTGGCTCATGCATATCACCCTAGCTACTCAAGAGGCTGAAATGTGAGGATCAAGGTTCAAAACCAGTAGGAGCAATAAAGTCCATGAGACCTTTTATCTTGGAAAAAAAACTGAAAGTGGAGCTCTGGTTCAAATGATAGAGCACTAGCCTTGAGCAAAAAAGCTCAGGGCAGCGCAGGCTCTGAATTCAACCCCCACTCCCTCTCTTACACACACACACACACACACACACACACACCATTAGAGAATTATTCCAGATTAATAGAAGAAATAAGATAGACAGAAGTAATTAAAAAAATACAAGAGACTTTCTAAGAACTGAAATTTTAGAAAGAGTGTGATCAAGATTCATATGCAGGGCCGGGAAGGTGGCTCAGTGGTAGAGTGCTTGCCTTGCATGCATGAGGCCCTGGGTTCGATTCCTCAGTACCACATAAGCAGAAAGAAAAAAGCCGAA
>NW_012273018.1:0-1066 GCF_000151885.1 Dipodomys ordii
TGGCGCTGTGGATCAAGTGGTAGAGCGCTAGCCTTGAGCTGAGAGCTGAGGGACAGCGCCCAGGCCCAGAGTTCAGGCCCCATGACCAGACCCTCCCCCCCAAAAAAAAAGAAAAACATCAAAAAACAAACTATAATGAGAAGTAGATGTTTATTTCCATTGCATTCAGATTATCCCAGTTATTTTAATTTTTTCCTTATAACAATATTATAAAATATCCATTATTGCTGTTCTTTTGTTAGATAATTTTAAGCATAACACTTCTTTGACATGAACAGACACATTTTTATATGAGCTTGTTAGTGAGATCTTACTTTATTTCAAGATTAATATATAATGATTGGAAAATATAGCATCTAATTTGGTGTTATAACTAGTGGTGGTATTTTTCCCCTGTGATTACTTTTATTTTTCCTCATCCCGTTTATAAAAATATATCATCCCAGACTCAGAATTTTCTCTTAAAATACTGTTAATGGTAAGAATTAACAATTTCTTTCTATGTGTATGTTTTAAAGGTATTGTTAGCCATGCATGCTAATGTTGAAGATCGAGGGAATAAAGGAGACATAACTCCCTTGATGGCAGCTTCCAGTGGAGGTTATTTAGATATTGTAAAATTATTACTTCTTCATGATGCAGATGTCAACTCTCAGTCTGCAACAGGTATGTAGAAAATGATATGTAAATTGAGGGAAAAATTTAATTAATATAACTTCAAGTAAAACTTTGACTTCTGAGGAAAAATAATATAAACCTACTGAATAAAAATAGCTTTTAGGTAGAATCTCTGGGTAAAATGTAATTAATTTGGTATCTTTGATTTTCTTCTCTCTTCCCCTTCTCTTTCCCTCCCCCCCTATTTGAATAATGCATAAAACATTTTAGATAAAGAAATACTGAAATTAGGCTGGGAATGTGGCTTAGTGGTAGAGTGCTTGCCTAGCATGCATGAAGCCCTGGGTTCAATTCCTCAGTACCACATAAACAGAAAAAGTCAGAAGTGGTGCTCTGCCTCAAGTAGTAGAATGCTAGCCTTGAGCAAAATAAGCTCAGGGACAGTGCC
>NW_012273019.1:0-4457 GCF_000151885.1 Dipodomys ordii
AAGGTCTGGAGTCTATCCATTTAGATGACACTCTAGACCCCACAACACAGCTGCCTCAGAGCCTCTTCCAGAAAAACATTCTCTGCAGAAGAGAGTGTGTGTGTGTGTGTGTGTGTGTGTGTGTGTGTGTGTGTGTGTGTGTGTGTGTAAGAGAGAGAGAGAGAAAACAAGTGAGAGAGTGCTGGGTGCTGATGGCTCATTCCTGTAATCCTACTGCTCAGGAGGCTGAGATCTGAAGATCATGGTTCAAAGCCAGCCTGGCCCTAAAGTCCATGAGATTTATCTCCAATTAACCCCCATAAAACTGGAAGTGGCACTGTGGCTCAATGTGGTAGAGTGCTAACCTTGAGGAAAAAAGCTCAGGGACAGTGCCTAGGCCCTGAGTTCAAGCCCCATGACCAACAGAAAAAAAGGAAGAAAGTGTGTGTGTGTGAGAGAGAGAGAGAGAGAGAGAGAGAGAGAGAGAGAGAGAGGGAGGGAGGGAGGGAGGATAAGAGGGATAGAGATTGAGAAAATGCCCACTAGTATGAAAAAATGACCAAAGAAATATTGTAAAATTGACCCAAACCACCTATTTATAGGAAAAGAATTGTTAAACATTTGAGAGCTCCAATGTATAAAAAGTGTATGTGCAGTCAACTATTAACTCTCTCATGAAGAAAACTGGGCATGGTTCCAGGATAGTTCACTTATGGAGACCGAGATCATTAGATATTCGGTAACAGAATGGTCACATGTCCAAGACTTTAATTCAATTGCTTAATGGCTGAAATAGAAAAGATGGTACAACCTCTTTAGAGAAACTGAAAAACCATAAGTTTTTTTAATTACACAGAAGTTTACACAAATTTGCCAAAATTGGACTATCCTTAGAGCAATATAGAATCCACTGTATACAATTGCTTTTTACTTAAGCAAAATTATTTGAATTGCTCTCAGTTTCCTATACTATAACCTCTTTTTTCACAGAAAACAACCCAAACAAAGGCAAAAACCTGTTAGGCAAGGTTGTTCATGCTTGTAATACCAGCTTTAGGGTAGTAGAGATAAGAGGATGGAGAGTTCAAGGCAAGCTTGAGGCTACCTAGAAAAATCCCTACTCAGAAAAGGAAAACCAAAGACCAAAAAATAAAAAAGACAAAAATCTCATATCCCAGTACAGTCAGATAATCCCCATGGACCTAATCATTATATCATTACATGATACGATAGCCATAAATTGTAAGGTCCATTCCTGGATGGCGAGCAGACCCCGCCCAGTACCTGCGCTACCTAGGCAACTGAGACACCTGGAAGAGGTCAGATCTGCATCTGCTGAGGTCACATCTGGATCTGATGTGGCCACACCTTTCTCCCACCTGGTCCTACCTCTTACCTGGTCCCACTTCCCTTTACCTGGACACACCTTTCCCCACCCCTACCCTAGATAAGGCCTCATCCAGGGCCAGACGCTCTCTTTGCCAGCCTCGTGGAGTGCCAACCTGGCCTGGTCCCAGCAGGTCTACTGAATAAACCTACCCCTTACCTGAATACCACATGTGTGGTGCTGTTCTTACTCGGCTGCCTCTTTTTAAAAACCTAATATAAATACGACTCTCTGAAGCTTACTTCAATTCTCAAACTTACCATCTCACTCCTCATCTTTTAAACTTACATCACCTCAAATAGTTCACTTATATATCATGTCTTTAGGCATGCTCTTACCTCTTCATGACCCAGCCCTTCCTCTCTCCAACCCTATTTCCCAAACTCATTTACCTCCTTTCTTTCCTGGTCTCATTTTGTACAGATTAGCCTTCCTAGACCTTCCCATTTGATAAAGTTTTGTGGGGCTTTGGTTTGGCTTGGTTTGTTTAGATGTGGTTTTACACATATCCCTAATGTCAGATGTTTGCTCATTTTATGTTCCTCAGCTCAATAGAGACCCAGATATGTTAATTGTTAAATGCCACTGAGTAGTAAAGGATAGAAAAGGAAAATGAATAGATTGACCAAGCTTTCCCATCCTCCTGTATCAGAATGAATACAATCCCACCCTGCCTACTCTCAAAATGAAAGCATCCAATAGAACTAGAGTCAATGACAAATGGGCCCTATTTTAGAAGAGATATTTTTTAATTAAAAAAAAATAATCATTGGCAGGCTGGAGCTGGTAGCTTACACCTGCAATCCTAGCTACTCAGGAAGTTGGTATCTGGAAATCACAGGTCCAAAGCCATCCTGGATAGAAAACCCCTTGAGACTCAGGCTCCAGCAAAATCCACAGCTCTTTGTAAGTATGACTTTCTGTAGGCGTGGCAAAAGTGATAAAGCATTATCCTAGCAAACAAGTCTGGAAAGTGTGAGGTCCTGAATTCAAACCCTAGTACCACCAACAAAATAAAAATGTATGGCAATTTCTGTCACTGACACCTTTGTATCTTTGTGAAATAAGGCACTAGTCAGTGATAGAGATAAGAAGAATATTTAGAAATTGGTTTAAAGTCAATCCACAGGAAGAAAGCAGACATTTTAGGCAGCATTCAAGAAAACAGAAGTTGAAGTTATACATATAAACATGAGGTTGGCATACATTCATGAACAAGACTGTCAGTTAACTCAGTAAATATTTATTTCCTTTTGACACATTCACTGTGTTCTTTTGGGGTTTTGTGTAGGGGCTTGGTAATGAGCTGTTTATTGTGATATGAAACATAGCAATATGCATGCAAACTGCAACACCTAATTAAGAAAAAATAAATAATTTCCCATTGTCAAAGCCTCCCGCCCACCTGAACTTCAGTCCCATGCCCGCTTTGCCAAAAACACTTGAAAGCCATCAATTTAGCGCATGTGTACCATATGACGCTCACATGGAAGGCAGATCTCCTGACTTTTTAGAGTGCAATAATTATTCCAGATTTCTGAAAGTGTGAACATATGGGGACTATTTTCCTCATAAATGATTTTGCCTCAAAAACAAAGTGCATACAACTAAACAAGTATTTCCCATAATCAGTGTCCCTTGTAAATGGTAACCAAAGCCCACCAAATTCACCAAAATTAGTTCTGCCTGGTGCTAGAGGCTCACACCTATAATCCTAGCAACTCAGCAGACTGAGTTGCTAGGAGCTTCAAAGCCAGCTCACACAGGAAAGTTCATGAAACTTTTATCTCCAACTAACCACCCCCAAAAAAGTCAGAAGTGGAGTTATGGCTCAAATGGTAGAGCACTAGCCTTGAGCAGAAAAAGCTCAGGGACAGAGCCCACACCCTGAGTTCAAGCCCCAAGGTTTACCAAAAGAGAAAAGAAAAGTTTAGTTCCCCCCTGGTTGAAGACCAGTTGATATTGTTTCTCCCTTCACATCTCTTTTATCACTCTTGTGGCTTTTCCCATTGAGATGAGACAAATTCCACCAACATAAGCACAGCTAGATTAAGAGTGACATATTCTGGGGACTGGGAATGCGGCATAGTGGTACGGTACTTGCCTCGCATGCATGAAGCCCTGGGTTCGATTCCTCAGTACCACATAAAAACAGAAAAAGCCAGAAGTGGCGCTGTAGCTCAAGTAGTAGAGTGCTACCTTTGAACAAATAAAGCTCAGGGACAGTGGCCAGGCCCTGAGGTCAAGCCCCAGGACTGGCCAAAAAAAATGATATGTTCTATTAAATGCCTTGTTGGGTCAATAGATGATATGCAGCTAGACTGCCAACCTTGTGTTTCTTTCTTTTCCCTTATCGAGCGCATGTTGTGGTGCTGGAGGATGCTAGCCGTTAGGGACACCGAGCCTATCTGTAGTGGACACAGAGTGCGAACCACATCTGGGCAGGGAGACCCTTGATGGACGCAGAGAGATGATCGCAATGACGAAGGCTGTTACTGCCTTGCAAGCCAGCTTTTGACTTCTTGATAGAAGCAGCTCAGATTCTGAGGCCAAAAAACAAGTTAAGTACATACAATATTGGTATTCCTGGAACAACTCATCTCCCAAACTAACACTGGACTATTTGAAAAGTGAGCCAGGTCCAAAGGAACGTAGAGGGAAGTAAGGTCATTCAGAGAGAGTACTTTTAAGTTACTACATTATTAATGGGATTTTTTTAAAAAAAAATTTCTTCCCTTCCTGGGTATGAGACCTCAGTTCTTCCTAGCTTGCATTTGCTGAGGGACCAAAATAAGAGCACACCTGAGACAGAACTCACAGAGAAAGAGTAAGCATACTATATACACACTCGCATGTTCACATGTAATATGTGTGACCCCCATTAGTGATTCCCATTCACTGGTGTGAACAGAGGGCTAATAAAAATGTCACATCTGCTTTAAAGAAACATTCTGGAGATATTCTCAGTTATTCCTCTTTAAATTAAACATATTTAGGGCTGGGAAGGTGGCTCAGTGGTAGAGCACTTGCCTTGCATGCATGAGGCCCTGGGTTCGATTCCTCAGCACCACATAAGCAGAAAAAGAAAAAA